>NC_051154.1:1242788-1420212 GCF_013339745.2 Dermacentor silvarum | reverse complement strand
TAACAGCCGACCTGTTTCAGCCGGTCGCAATGTGTCTGCTGAATCCAAAAAAAGGTGTGCCGATCCTGGTAGCAGTGTAGAAAGGGTCCAAGCGCAATGGCACCTACACCTGTGAACTAGCGAAGCTGAGCCTGGATAAGTCTAGCTAAGAATGGTGGGGACTACTTAAACTTAGTCAGTCATCGATAGGCAATTGATAGCCAATCAATAGCTAGTCGATAATTGATCAATAACCAATAAATTCGGAAACTTCTGTAGGTGACTTGGTAGTGCTTAGCCTAGTCCAAATACGTGGTCAATATCTTGCGATAGAAAATCGAAAGCCAATAAATAGCTAATCGATAATCAATCAATTATAAATAAATTACGGGGAATGCTGGGGATGACTTGGTAGTACTTAGCCTAGCCCAAAAGCCAGGACTATTTAGGTGCCCATCAGGTCCGCTGTCTCTTTAGCATTGCGCCGGCAGTGCTACGCTATTTTATTTTCCACAAAAACAAACATTGTTTCCGCGTAAGGAAAAATAAATTATCCAAAGAACCACTCCTCAAACCATTTCCATGTTACCGCTTTTGCGATTGCACTATTACCAGTGTCGGTACTATTGCAATATTTTAGAACTAAGGCCAGTTACTTTTGTGCTTCAATGCATAAAACAGCGTTTTCCTCAAAAAGTTAACTGGAACGCCCATTCATTTCGTCGGACGCTTTGAAAATTAATATCTCGAAACTGGTTCAGTCCTGAGAATTCATTCCAAGTGGATACGCCTTGCGAACGCAGCGGCTATAATTCGTAGATTGAAAGATGTGCCGTAAAATGAATAATTAAAAAGTTAATTGGCGTAATTATGTTAAATATTCAATTACGCTTTTTGACCATTCATTAGGCCAGCCGCGTCAGAATTAGCTTGGAACTACATAAAACAATTAATTATCCTCCTTAGAGCGTCGTCACATTAATGCGAACACAAGAAATCCTGAGATATGGTCAATTCCATACTTCAGGACACTCTATAAGCATCAGTCGTTAATACATAACCTACCATTCACTTTGAACAGATACAAAAACCCGCCGTGGTTGCTCAGTAGCTATGGTGTTGGGCTGCTGAGCACGAGGTCGCGGGATCGAATCCCGGCCACGGCGGCTGCATTTCGATGGGGGCGAAATGCGAAAACACCCGTGTACTTAGATTTAGGTGCACGTTAAAGAACCCCAGGTGGTCCAAATTTCCGGAGTCCCCCACTACGGCGTGCCTCATAATCATATCGTGGTTTTGGCACGTAAAACCCCATAATTTAATTTTTAACAGATACAAAAATGTTGATAATTTCAGTAAGAAAGAGCTCAGCCCATACGTTGGTAGCTTGTAATATATCTGATGTGATTATTATTCTGCCTTCGTGTATGGCTCTGAGTATATAATGTACATCCTGTTTCGTTTTATTAGCAAATGTTAATCTTGTAAAATTCAGTCTCATGCTATGTTGTATAGCTGGTGTTGCCTTGTTTTGTATAGCTGGTATTGCTATTGTATACTTTATATAGGCTGATGATGATGATGATCGATATTGTAGTGTGGTTTAAAATGCATTCTGTTAAAACTTTTCCTAATTCTCTTAACTCGCCGTGACGGAAATATTCTGTGTTTCCTTTCATAGCTATTTCGTCCGTGAGGAATTGCAGCGACAGCTGGAAATATATGTGAATTATTGTACATGTGCGCACACTGTTTGCTGACGTACTATTGCCTTGCGTGGTGGTTCGGGTCACGTCAAGCTACGTATGTAGCTTTTAGTCCAAAATGACCGTCAAGCATGTAAATTGGAGAATAAATTGATTTGATTTGATTGATTTCGTCGGACACTTTGAAAATTATTATCTCGAAACTGGTTCAGTCCTGAGAATTCATTCCAAGTGGATACGCCTGCGAACTCAGCGGCTATAATTCGTAGATTGAAAGATGTGCTGTAAAATAATTAATGAAAAAGTTAATTAGCGTGATTATGTTAATTCTTCAATTAGGCGTTCTGTTTTCTCTTGGAAGTAATGACCGCCTCATCGAGTAGTTTAGATCAAGGATTATTATATAATTGTGCAATCTGCAACAGGCAATTTTTTAAAATTTGGTTCAGCTAAAATGAAACACACTATATTTGCATACTAAATGACATCATAGAACCATATCGTACAAATCAAGGTAAGTGCATGGGCACCTACGGAAAAATAGCAGCACATGCAATGGGCCGGATTACTGATGTTCCCGTGGGAGAAACAAAGATTTCGGCCTTTTATTGCTTATATACTACAGCTGATTAAACCTCGAGAAGGTGAGGCTGAAAGATACGTACGGTACAATCTGTAAGTAAAAAAAGATTTTTTTTTCTCTTACAGGCCGGGCCTGGTCACGCACACGTGGGCCCTAGCTAAGCTTAGTAATGAACGCCCGGGCCCGGGCCGGGCCTGGGCCGGGCCTGGGCTCGGGCACGGGCCCGGGTCGCACGGCCCGATAGCACGGGCCCGGGTCGGGCCCGGGCTTGGAACCACGGGCCCGGGCCGGGCCCGGGCTGGTCTCGGTCATGTACGCCCGGGCCCGGGCCGGGCTCGGGCTCTGTATTACGGGCCCGGGCTGGGCTCGGGCCTTGTAAAGCGGGCCTGGGCCGGGCTCGGGCCGAAAAATCCGGCCCGTGCAGTGCTCTATTCTGTGTCCACGCTTTTCATGTAGAGATACTTGTGCACTTTAGCCGCCCATTTATTTTCATCCAAGTTCCTGAGCCTTTCTTCAAAACTAATTTTGCTCTGTGCTTCTCTGACTTCAAAAGAGGCCCAACCCATGTCACCCTGCACTGCCTCATTTGTCGTATTACCGTGTGCTCCCAAAGCCAACCGGAATACTGATCTTTGGTGAACTTCCAAGCCCGCCAATATATCCGATTTTAAGCATATAATGGCATTTGCGAATGTTAGCGCTGGCACCATTACTCCTTTCCAGATTCCACGCACCACCTCATACTTATTGTGGCCCCACAGTGCTCTGTGTTTCATTATTGTTGCATTCCGCTTCCCCTTTATTTTCAGATTATCTTGGTGGTTGCTTGAGTAATTCTTTCCTTCGTTTATGTGTACCCCGAGGTACTTATATTGCTTCACTATGGGTATTACTTGCTGTTGAATTGACACCACGAAGTTACTCGTGTGTTCATTAAAGATCATAATTCTTGATTTCTCTGTTCTAAACTTAAGGCCTAGATTTGTCGCTGCATTCCCACAGATATTCGCAAGTATCTGTAAATCTTTTTTATTGTCCGCTAGTAGCACAATGTCGTCTGCGTACATCTCTACCTTGTGTGCCCAGCGCGCCCTGGTGGCGCGTGCCCGAGCGGCAGCCATCTCCAATGGAATCTCGGGCTAGGGAGTCCACTTAGGTGCCCCCCCCCCCCCCCCCTTTGGAGGTCAACTGTTGTATTTTCTTAAAATAACTGTTTTCACCACCACCACCCCGCCCAATCCTTCTTAGGCTGCCGACCCTCCCTCTTGGTAGTGGGTCCTTCCAGTTTGCGGAACTTTGGTGGTCTACGCAGGCCCCTGGCTTCGTATCAAGAGAAGCGACGTCTTCGCCTTTTTGGACTGCTCAGGCCCCTTCACCTTGACCTGGTCCTGATGAAGACGACGACACCCTCTTGGACTTGGCCAAGTTGGCTTAGCCCTCTTTGGCTGAATCAACCTTGCCACGTGGCCTCGGTCAGACACCTTTGGAGGCTGGCCTTGGTCTTTAGGAGGGAGGAATGTGGGGACCGAAGTTCCTTCCCTCGCCTCGTCCCCCAGCTCGCGCGTGGCGCTTAGCTCGATCTCCGGGAACCGCCGCCCTAACGGCAACATGGCGGACACGGCTAGCGCGCCGGAACTAATTTCCCGCGCAAACCGTGTTTCTCCCTCCCGGGATTGACTTGCCGCGTGAGAACACGTCACCGGGACGTGCCCTGATTTGCCTTCCGAGTGGCGGCCCCGGGATATTTTCCGCTGAGCGACTCAACGCCGCGGCAGATGCTCACAGGCCCGCAACGAGTTGGTTACGCGGGACCTTTGCTCCCGCGACTCCTCGTTATCGCGCTTGGTGGACCGCTACCCGGTTAGGCCTAGCGCAGCGGGCGTGCGTACTTGATAGGTCTTGAGGTGAGCCTTTGCCCGTAAGCGCAGTGACTGTCGCACTGTGCTGTATCTTGGGTGAATAAACCCGTGTTTGTTGGCGAACTGACTCCGCAGCCTTCTCTGCACCGTGTCGGAGGGTCGATGAACCCTGCCGTAGTACATTTGTGCGATGCGGAGTGGAGGAGTGTCGTGCCCTTTCCTGACCGTCGCTCGTAGGGTGAGCCTTGTGCAAACCCATCTGCACAATATCTGGGAGAAATTCCCGATATTTATTATACTGATATGACCCGCGCAAAAGCAGACACGAAACACAGAAAGAGGCGACGAGGACAAGCGCTTGTCCTCGTCGCCTCTTTTTGTGTTTCGTGTCTGCTTTTGCGCTGGTCATATCAATATGGAATACCAACTAGCCCGGTTCCACACCTTATTCCATTTTAATATGCATTCTAGGCAAATGGAATCTCCATCTGGATCAATAGGGGCTCACCAAGACACACCAAAAAACTCTCCTACGGGCAATGGACAGGATTCATGAAACCGAGCAGGCCATTAACCTTACATGTGTACAGGAAAAATCCAAGCTGCGTTTGCACCACCACATTAGATGTCAACCTTTGACATACAAATTGTAAATAAAGGCGTGCCAGTTCTCCCACTAAAGCTTGTAAAATCCACAGTCTCCAAATCCAGAAAGATGGTGACCCGGTTACGACAATGCAGCACCTACTCAGAAAAGGGGAAGAGGTACTACACATGATTCCTAGGGTCTTGATGGAGTGAAGGAGACGGATATTCTGCAACGGCGAAACGAGAGATTGTAATCGTCTTGACGCACTTATCCCGAAGGTGACAAAGCTAGCCCTCAGCCTTCCGTTTAGTGCCAGCACCAAGCTCTTCCTTAACATGCACTGCCGTAACATGGTGGCTGAACTAGTCCGTATTAAGTGCCGTCGCCAAGAACTCCGTCTGCGGCACACATGTGAAGGCTGACATATCCTCCGTTGTCAACCACCAGCGTCGCCTATTCTTGACGCGAGCCCCATATCCCTGAAACAGCGCGAACTCGTCACCATAGCCCCACTACCACGCCACATGAATCGCGAGCGAGACAAGACGAGCGGCGCCAGTGGTTTGCCTAGTTTAGAAATATACAGCAACACACCCTGATAGCAGCTACTTATAAAATGATGCCATTGTTGGGGCCCAGGGCTACACTATAGCCAAAACGGAAACAATTGTAAAGTAACTGGCAAGGGACAAGACAGTTACGTCCTGTTATTTTGCGCTGTTTTCCCTCATCATGAAACAAACAGCCTCCACACTGTACAGATGCAGGCACTCCCGGAGACTGATCCGACCTTATCGGAGCTGACTGCCATCGGGATCGAACACATGCCCCCTCGCAACTCAGCCTCCCCAAGAATCGTATTTACCGACTGCATGGCGGCGTTCAGGAAATCGGAGCACAACGATGTCCACACCGATACTTCCCCAAACTTATGCGACATCTACAGGGTCCTGTAGAAGTTGTCTGGAGAGCTGTCATGACGGTATGCCGCGAAATAAAACAAGTCATCAGCTCGCGTCCAAGGCTTTGAACCAAGCTCCCGACATCCATCGACCAGCAGAGAGCAGAAAATGCGCTCCCCTGCTTCGGCGAGCCTACCAAGAGACTAGATGCCAGTTCCCGACGCTCAGCACTCGTCAACAGCGTGTAGTCACTCGTCAGGCCCAGACTGAAACACTCCCTGCACCTCTTCCGCGGGTCCTGGCTTACGATCGCCCTACCGTACCGAGGACACTGTGGCGAACACATATTATCTGGCCCTGCGACCCACCCCAACGTTTCCTGCCGGCTCCCACCAAGCTTCTTTGCCCGTGGCGGGTGGCCGAGAGAAGCTACCACCGCCGACGGCTAGATTGCGGCGGCTGTCAGTGCTCCAACGAAGAATGAGGGCGTTGTCACCACAGCAACCAACGATAAAATCAAGTTTTCTTCATTCATCAGCCTCCTCACTTACCTATTAATTCTGTCCCATTAAGACGATTACGCTTACACTGAAATCCACATCGATGAAACGGCCACGGGATTAGTGCCTTTAAAAGTGCACACTACCGTGGACATGACAGCCACGTTCTTTCTAACTTCAAACAAAACTATTCCATTTGTTTCTTTTGTACCATAATTTACTCAAAAGTTAGCTTTTTGCATTTTATTTGTTTCATTCACATGAATACAGTCTAAATATATAAGTCATAGACGCAAAATCTCCGTTGTTGAAATTCGCTTTGGGTCCTAGTAGTTGCTGGTTGGGAGCTCTTTGGCATCACTTGCTACGTGATATTCCTCTCAGCGCCCCATTACTCGGCGTTTTTCGGAACTACATTATTAGGTTTCAAAATATTCCCATAGCAAAAACTTTCTCTCTACTCTTAGGGATGCTTTGCCGAACATAAAAAGAGGATCTCAATATACTGGATCGTCTTTTTATATTCGCAATAGCATACGAAAGAAGTAATGACAAATAATTTTAGTACGATAATATTTTTTAATATAGCTGTTCTTTTATATCCGTGAAGGCCTTATTTAACTTTACCCAGCTCCCCTTCAACCTTTCGCTTTCGCCCATATGAATTCGGCCAAGGGGCCATTGTATCTTGAATGATTAGGCTTCTGTAATTACGAATTCGTCATTCGTAACGGAACGGGAGCTTTTGTAGGCGAGAAAATGACGAAGACAGGAAATGGAAGTGGCGCCACCGGTTGTGAATTACGGCACCTCTCTTATGTGACAGCTGCCCTTTTGATTCCCACACAGCAGCTGCCATATACTGCCTCGGAGAATGGCATTGATTTCTTTGTTTACAACCACGGAGGCGGCAACGATACTCGTCCGCTCCGACCTCAGAGGCTCAAGTGAACGCATCCGGCATCCTCAACCCGAGCAGAGCAGCTGAGCGACTCCCACAAGCAGAACTTCTGCAGCCGCCACGTTGTATATAGAGCTAAATAAAGAACTTCTAAACAAGATAACAGCGCCATAGAGGGATGTCAGGTAGAATTACGTTGCCGCGGGCAGTTGAAATCGAGGAGCAGCAGCCCAACTTTGATCAGCAATTTTCGACGCAAGAAAGTTATCTATTTGTACAAAGAAAACGTCGATACACTTCTAGACAAATACACTGTGACCTAGCTCTACCTATTATTGTCCTTTAGTTTACCGGTAAAAGAAAGCCTAAACATCTTACATATGCTTTGATGTTGTTCTGGGCGTACCTGTACCTGCAACACAGCCCTGTATGGCGAAAACAACTCGAGTCGCGTAGTGTTACAGTGGGCCCCGGAAATGGCAGTAGAAGGAGCAGCAGCACTTACCGATTCCGAGGCCAAGCGCGAAGTGGGGAACTACCAAGAACATTACACTTCCTACCTCGGGGATCTGCAATAGGATCAGGAGCATTTACATAATATAGCCCGCCAATTTACTAGGCATAAATGGTGCAAAAGCTGCGGTAGCATACATATCGTATCAGGAGACAGCCGTAGTACTGAAGGACTCATTGAGATAAATGTGCCTAAAAGTTTAAACTATAAAGATCAAAGATAGGCATGCAGACATTGCGAACTATTTGTGTGCTGATGTTTTATATTTAATGCAAGATCTCAAGAAACTACTGAATTCTGAAAAATTTAACCCACAAAAGGCAATTGTGTGGTATTGATAGAAGGAGCGTATGTAATATTTCAATAGCAATAGCCGTTATGCAAGTCAGAAACGGGCTCTTATAATGCGGTTTATATGCTTGGAATAAAATGCTGCTCGGCAGATAAAAATTGTTACCTTGACATGGATTTCCAACTTATGACTGTAATCCAAATTATGTAATGACACCACCGCTGAAGTTCTATTTATTGCGATAGCAATTATATGGGCACTCCAAGCGAATTTTTACCGTTGGCTTCGCCGTCGTAGTCACCGTGAGGTTCCGTTTAAAGTCCAACGGCGATGATGATGATGATGATGATGAAAATGTATTTATTGGAGGATGGCTCGAAGGCCTATTATGTGGAATAGGAAGGGGAGAGGGAAGGAGAAATTAGAGCCGTCCTAGAAGCTGCGTGTCCTTGGCGAAACCCAAGAGCGAGTCCAGGATGGCCCTGTCGGAATCCGCCAATCCAGTTGCCGGCCTAATCCACTCCTCGTAGGACGACACTTGCACCGCCCTCAGGTGGTGGTCCCGCTGCTTAGCGTAGCGCTGACACTCCCAAAACAAATGGGCTGCGGATGGTCGCGTGGCCACGCCGCAGTCAGGGCACCTGTGCGGCTCCTGGGGTGCTTCTTCGTCCTCCGAGGCTGTCGAGGGGCCAAGTTCCTGTGACGGAAGGGGGTCAGGAGAAGGGAAAGGAGGACGTCTCTCCCTGCGTGGCCGGTACTGCCGCCACCGCTCTAGCACGTCCGGTGTAAGGACGAAGCCGGAACGGAGCCTATGCAGCAGCACCTGCCCCGCCCTGGGAAGACCCACGGGAAGTGGGTTTGGGTCTGGCGGGATACTCGCACGGAGTTTCCTCTTGCGTCGGTTGGCTGCTACTCTCAGAGCTCTATCTGGGTCATACGGTGGTCCTTTTGTCGTGCTGGTTGTGCTGGCGCTGAGGGTCTCTGAAGGATCCCGGGAGATGACGCGGTTGGAAAGAAGGGCGCGCGCCGCCTCATGGGCTCTCTCATTTCCCTCGATGCCCTGGTGACCAGGGATCCAATGAAGTGTTGCAGTGACCCCGCGGACCTCTGCACGCCTGAAGGCCTGCTTGACCAATAGAACTTCTGATGAGGCTGTGTGGCGAGACTTGCAAGCATGCAGCGCATATTGGGAGTCTGTGTATATATCGATGTGTTTTGCATGCGTGTTGCTTGAGACCTGGTCTACTGCCCAGCCTATCGCCCGGAGTTCAAGTTCAGTTGGGTCGTCGGCATCAGCAGTTATGAACGTAGAATGTGTCGCACAAGAACCGACTACGTGGTAGGCGACTGCTCCCTCACTGGTGCGTGGGTCGAAAGCTGCGTCAGTGTATACTTGTTCTTGGTTTGGTGGAGCATCTGCCAGACTCTGCGCATGACGCGCAGCAAATGCTGCTCGACGGTGCGCATGTTGTGCGCCCATGTTTCGAGGCGTTGGTGTAGTGTCGACGACAGCAATGTCATCCCAAGGTGGAATTTCCGATGGCAGTTGGGGTAAAGTTGATATGTCCTTTCCCATGTAGGCCAGTAGTGCCCTGCCTTGTCTGGTGTGCTTCAGGCGCTCCTCGTGGCCTGCCTTCGATGCTTCGATGGTTGCGCGGAGGGTAGGCAACTTCGCATATCGATGCAGCTCCTCGACACGTGTGTGCTTCGGGAGCCCTGTGATGATGCGAAGAGCTGCTCTGTGGAGTACCTCTAGCTTTGTCCAGTGCCGAGCAAGCAGGTCATAACAGCGTGCTCCGTAAATCGCTCGGGATGTCAGCAGAGCACTCACAAGTTTTCGGCATACGTCGGTACCAGCACCACCCATGCGGAAACAGATCCGTTTTATGAGGTGCATAGTCTTGTGCCACGTCCTGCGAAGGTCAGCGAGCCACGCATCCGCTGTGCCTGTGTGGTCAATAGGTATCCCGAGAACGCGCACTGGTTTTTCCGATCGCTGCAGTGTTTCGCCTCCGAGAGTGAGCGTGAGGGCAGCTTCATCTTGCGCTGAGCCTCGGATCACCACGTAAGTTGTCTTCTCTGGAGATGGCCGCATACCAGTTTGTGGAAGGTAGTGGTCGATAACGTCAAGTGCCGCCTGCAGGGTCTCTTGCTGATTGTGAATCGGTCGTGACGCAGTCCATAACGTGATGTCATCTGCGTAAATGGTGAAGCCCAGTTCAGAAATAGCCTCTAGTCGCTGAGCCAGGCCTATCATAGTCAAATTAAAGAGCAGGGGTGACAGTATGGAGCCTTGCGGGACTCCCACCATGTTTGGGTAAACCCTCCCGACGTCTCCGTCTACCCGTACGGAAAAAGTGCGATCTTGAAGAAAAGAGCGTACAAAGTTGAGTGGGCGGCCTGTGATTCCGTGCCTCTCTGCTGCTTCGATGATGGCCTCATGCGTCACAGTGTCAAAAGCTTTCCGGAGGTCCACCGCCACGAGGATGCTCGGATGACGATTTCCTCGACCGACCGTGTTTCGACGCAGTACACCTTCCTTCACAAGCAGGAGACTGTCATGGGTGCCAAGGTTTGGTCGAAACCCTGTCTGTGCTGGATGGAAGCGACCCTCTGTTTCTAGAAAGTGAGATATGCGCGTCAGGGCCATTCGCTCCGCCAGCTTACACGTCGTAAGTGTGAGCGATACTGGGCGCATGTTAGACAGTACATCTGGCTGTTTGTTTGGTTTCGATATGGGTGTGACGATCGAATGCTTCCATTCTGCTGGGATTTCACCGTTGACCCACACTGCATTAATCTCATCGAGAAGTTGCTTCTTTGCGTATTCTTCAAGATTCCGCAGAGCCGCCCACGTCACACCATCATGGCCTGGTGCGCTACGCGCGTTTATAGAAGAAAGTGCCTGTTCGAGCTCGAAGAGCGAGAATGGGGCCTGGAGGCCCTCGTCGGTCACTGGCTGCGTTTTCCGGTAAATGTCGGCGTTCGGGGACCTCGACGGTTGGGGAAAGAACGTCTTCGCGGCATCATCTTGGAGCTGGATGACTGACTGGCCAGTTTTGAGCAAGACGTTTGAAATAGCACTGCGTGTTTTGCGCTGACCTGTCACAGCCTTGAACGTGTACCACACCTTATGGAGGCCAGTTCTTTCACTGAATGATGAGCAGTGCTGGCTCCAACGTTCCCGATACAGACGCTTGGCGTATCTTCTAGCGACGGCAGTGCGACGTCGAAGACGCACACGGTCGCGATGTCGTCGGCCATTCTCTACGTACGTCAACTGTGCTCGCTTGCGCGCATCCCAAAGGTTTAGCATGTGTATGTCCGGCGCCGGTGCATCAGCTCTTACCTCTGTCTCAATAGTGGCCATTCGCAGGGCGTGCGACGCCCGCTCTCGTACGGATGCAGTCTTGGGTTGCTCCGCAAATGCTCTTCTGTATGCATCCCACCTGATCGTACGCACAGTGCGGCCGGCCGCACATTTTCGCCCCATGTTCAAAGTAATCCACAGTGGATAGTGGTCGCTGCCCCAAGCGTCTGGGTCGCATCGCCAGTCTTTCACGTAGTCTGGTGTGGACAATGTCAGGTCCGGGGTCGTGTTACGCTGTCCACTATGCAGCGCGGCTCGGGTGGGGTAGTCGGTGTCATTTGCGAGCACTAAATCAGTTGTCTCCGTGGCATCTACGAGTGCCGTTCCCCGGGGCGTGTGATAATCATAGCCCCACTGCGGATGCTTGGCGTTGAAATCGCCACCTATCAGGAAGTCGTCGTTTGGGTAACATCTGCGCAAAGCGCGAATCCATGTGAACGAACCGCGTGTGCGGGAGCTAACTTCCGGGCGCATGTATACCGATACCAGTACTACATTGCGCTTTGCGATCTTGCAACGGACAGCTACCACTTCCTGCACGGCAGTCGAATACTTAGACGTATCAATCTGTGTTTGCGGAATGTCTGAGCGCACAAATACCGCCGCTTGTCCCCGTATCACAAATTCGTCGGCTGCACCGGCGATACCATTGGGCTGCTGGGTTCGATGTCGTTTCTTGTTTCGATGCTCTATTGACGGTTGGTAATAACCATTGAACTTTCGTAGTGTCTGATCTGTGCCATTGGTCTCTTGAAGTAGAAGCGCAAGAGGGCGGCCGACACAGTCAAACAAGAGGTTCAGTTCCACCGCACAGGTTCCCAGCCCCCGACAGTTCCACTGTAGCACGTGCGGAGTGGGACCGTCGAGAGCTGTACGCGAAGCTGGGTGGCTACTGACGCGAGGCGAAGAGCTGCTGAAGCAAGCCATATTGTCGCTGGAAGTGCTGCTCCTGCGCTTGGAGGAGAGGATGCAAAATTTGTTGTACCAGCAGAGCCAGATCCGTCTGCTGTGTTATGGTAGTAGAGGCTGGTTTTTGCGTTTTGGTGGGTTCCTGCGGATTACATGGCTGCTGCTGCCGCTTGGAGCGAAGCCGTTCGAGTAGAGCTGCATGCCTTTTTTCATTCTCTTCTAACTTCCGCCGCAGTTCGGCGTTCTGTCGTGCGAGTTCTGCGACCTCAGCTTCAGCACTATCTTTCGATGGGTCGACCAGCTGCGATGGTGAAGGTGGCATCGGGGTGGTATAATGCGAAACGTTCGCCGGCTTGGAAGCACTTGGTCGAGTTTGCTTGAGTGCTGCTGCATAGCTGAGGTTGGAGCCGCTTCCTCTCGCAGTCGGTTGTGCGCAGTTCTTTGAAACAGTCTCGTTCACTGCTTCCTTTAAGGTAAGTGGGTGCGTTGAGACGTTCTCGTCCTCAAGTCGGTGCTGCGTCGATTTAACGTCATGGGGCTGGACAGTTGTGCGGAGGCTTCTCGATCGGTGCACGCCATGCCTTTTACGACGATAGCGGGGCCGTGAGCGGATTTTCTTGGCGAGGTTTGCGTCAGACTTCAGTTTCGCTGGACACTTCGGGTCTGTAGCCGTGTGACCTTCTTCTTCACAGTTGCGGCATTTGGGCGTTGTCTGTTTGCATTCATCGCCAGCACTGCTTCCTTCGTGTGTCTTGCCGCATGTAGGGCATACCGCTTCGTTCGGACAGACATCCTTTTATGACCAAAGCGATGACATCGTTTACACACAATGCTTTTAGGTTCGTAAATTGAAACCCGGGTGATGCGGCCGTAGTAAACGACGGTGTTAGGGGGGTGGCGTCCTTCAAATGTCAGCAAACATGTCCCACGCTTTCCCATTGGGCGCGCGTCAAGGATACGTCGGTGCTCACAGGTCAGTGCTGCCCGGAGTTCAGTCTTCGTTTCATTGCAGTCGACGTTGTATATCACGCCTCGGCACATGTCTCGGCCGGGTGCCTGATAGACTTGTACTGGTATCTGCCCGCGGTTCACGTCAAGTTGCGAAAGCTTGAGAAGCCCGTCAGCTTGCCTCTTGTCGTAAACGAGCAATCTTATGGTGTTAGATGCTGGTTGTAACGTGTACGTCAAAGGTCTGGTGTTGACGGCAGCGGATGTGGCCGTCACGAAGTTGCGGTGGAGGTCCTTGCTTGATACAGTCGTGAGCGCCACATTTACTCGTGGTTTCACGACTAGCACAAAAGCTTCTGGTAGTGTTTCCTTTTCGAGCCGTGTTTGGTTGTGCTTACGCTGTTGCACTTTCCACGCTCCTCCGTCGCCGTAATCGTCGAACGCGTCCTGGGAGAAGCCTCCGGCGTCTCTAATGGCCTCCAGCTTCTCAGCTGAGGATGCGTAAGAAAACAGTTCTTGAGACGCGGGCGGTGCAGTCTCTTTTTGTCGTGGCGTTGTCACATCAGATTGTTGGCTTGAAGACGTCGGTATTGTTTGCGTTTGCATGTTGTCTTCGTCGCTGGAAAGGGCGGACGCATCTTCGTAGGCCGATGACGTGAAAGAGTCGCGCCGCGTTCGTTTCGATACCGTACTGGCCGTCGTTGACAGGCTTGCAGAGCGGTCTTTCTCACGACGGTGGCGGCTGCGGCTGCGTTCGTTGAGTTCCCGATTGTTCTTTCGTTTCTGGCGTTCGCGTCTATGTTGTTGGTCAGCGGTAGCATTCTCACATCGTTCTTCATGGGCCTCAGCAGAGCGTCCGATGGTAGACGCTCCTGGAACGCCTTCGGGACGCTGCGTAGTCGCTTCGTTGCTCAAATCTTGGGCTGACGCCGTCAAAGGTGATGGTCCCGGTTGTTGTTGTTGATGGTCAACAGATGGTGGTAGCTTCGATGACCCGGGCTCGGCCATCAATGCCGCCGTGGTCATGCATTAGGCTTAGCAAGGCCACCCGCCGGTGCGAGAAAGCGGCCGTAAAACGGCCAAGAAGCAACACACCTTTCCGAGGCTTGTCTCGACGCGTGGCCGATGCAACAGCGAAGAAGAGGATGTGCGACAGCAGGAGGTGAAAACGCGAACAGCTCGCGTAACAGTCGAAGAGAGTCGGAGCGCCAGGAGCATACGTGCGCTCGCGTCTGAACCGGAAGTGCGAATCCCAACGGCGATAAAATCGTCGCCGCGCGCCGTACACTGTGTGTGCGACTGAACGTGCACGAGGGTGAGCCGGCAATCGCGGCTCAATGTAGCGCACGCGAGGGAGGAGGGCAGGCCGAAAGCGCGTGTTCTTATTTCGGGCGCAGGGCACCAGGCCGAGGCAAAGGAGAGGGAGGGGGGGGCTGCGTTCTGCACCGGCGGCTGCTGCTTACAGCGCGGCCGCGCGGCCGCCGTATCTTGAAAGCGATCTGCGATGTTGGCGAAGTGCGCGCCCGCGCGGGCCTCATCATCAAAGCGATCTGCGATGGGGACAAAGTGCATGCGCCGAGTGCCGGTAGCTTTGTATGCGCTGTGCTATCGACGTTTAGTTCGCGTTGAAGCGAGACGAGAGACAGCTCGGAGGTCAATTTGCCCGCTGCTGCTGGCGTGCTTTCTCACTCCGTCTTTTATTGCGATAGCAATTATATGGACACTTCAACCGGATTTCTGCCGTCGCCGTCGCCGTCGCCGTGAGGTTCCTTATAGATAAAATCTTCACCGCGCGCCGTATGCCCGAGCGGAAGCGTGCTGGGACGCGCGCTATCACGGAGAGCGAACGCACTCAATCTCCCACGCGCAAGCAACGAAGCGGGAAGCCAGCGCCGGAGGGAGCGGGGGAGGGGGGGCGCACTTTTCCTCTGCCAACAACCGCGCTCGGCGCTCGCCGCACCGTCTCTTATCTCCACACGGCTCTGACCTTTATGCACTGTGCGTTCGCCGCTCAGTTTCTGTTGAAGCGATAGACCGCACGTACCTTCGCCCGCTGCTGCGGCGTATATATGCGCTTGCTGCCAGCGTTTTCACAGTCGTTGTCTGCAGTCATTCAGTGTGATCTATTCATGTTTGTTTGTGCGCCTTCACACCACGCTTGTTCATTCAGTTAGTAATAGTCGGGTCACATTTTCCAACGCACGCTACACATGTAATGCTGCCCGGACCGGCAGTGCAGCGCTACAGGTGTGTCCCTTCGCACGCGCGCTGCCCACGGGAAGCGCTTCTCATCAACACCACCGTTTCACACGCGCCTTCTCGTGGTCATCGAGTCTCTCTTCATGTCGGTCTACTTACGCCGCAGCACACCTGCCTACTTAATCAGCTCATGTTTACTACAATTCATATTGCTACCAAAGCCGCTCACCTTACTTCGTATGACATTGCTGTGTTGCTATCGCATTCATTGCTTCGCCCTTAGGGCGAAACTGTGACATTTTTTTTTTTTTTTCAAAGTGAGTTTCCGCGGTCGTCGAGCGAGATGTGTTCATGTTTACCTGTGTGCGCGTGACACCGTGCTTGTCTATTTAGTTAGTAAGCGAATGTTTACAACCTTATACGGCCCATTAACCTACTATCCTTGCTTCGTATACCTCTCTACTAATTTGCTATCGAAATCGATGCTTCGCCTTTCGGGGAAACCTGCTACTTTTTTAGGTGCGAGAGCATCTTATGCTCGGGGCAGTGTCCGTTCGGTGGCGTCCGCACCCATACTGCGCATGCGCAGCTCTCCCTAATTCTCCTCTCCTACGCAGGTGTGCGCTCTCCCCCCTCCCCGCCACAAGTGTGGCGCAGCAAATCATTGCATATAACTCTCTCTCTCTCACTCTCTCCCTCTCTCTCTAAGGGTACGCCGGTAGGCGGCGCAAGTGTCGCGGCGCAGAATAAAGCGCGCGTTCGCTGTGCTTCCGTCATTCTCTCTCTGTGCAACGATGTGCGAAACGCCATGAAAGTCAACGTCGGCGCTAGTTGCAGCGGCAGCGCCACCGCCGCGGAGCAGAGGAAGGCTCGGGAAACCGAACGTAAACGTGAGCGTCGGCAAGCGGGCCCCGAACTTCGGGCCAGGGAAGCCGGCCCGGAAGCCGGCCCGAACGTCGGCAGGAAACTTCTACGGAAGCAACACGGGCTCGGCACACCGAAGTGGAACGTCAGCGTTATCAAGCCGACACCGAACTCCGGGCTCGGAAAGTCGAAGTGCAACGGCAGCGTCGAGCGGCAGCTCCCGATCCCGAAGCGACGAGGCAACGCGAGTCTGCGGCCAGAGCAGAAACACGTTCGAGGCCATTACAACGCCCGGGCTTCGACGGTGCTGACGCGCGGTTCAAGCGCGACTTCCTTGATCGGAGCTTCGGGCACAGCGGCAACGTGTGCGACCGGCTTTGGTTCGACAACAACCTGAGCAAGGTCGGGAGCGTCCAGAACGAACGTCAGCGTAACGTCGGCGTGCTTTCATGCCAGTTCAGCAACAATACAATACATTCTCAATACATTCTGAATACACTCTCTCACTCTAACTTTCATTGGGTTGTGTTGCCAAGTGAACCGAAACGGAAACTCGATGCGCACCCCCCGCGATGCTTTCGCATCCCACCATGGTTGCCCGTAGGGTGAGATGATGTGATTTTT
The DNA here is from genome assembly GCF_013339745.2 of Dermacentor silvarum. Classification (NCBI taxonomy): domain Eukaryota; kingdom Metazoa; phylum Arthropoda; class Arachnida; order Ixodida; family Ixodidae; genus Dermacentor; species Dermacentor silvarum. Next base: position 1,403,473 of record NC_051154.1, on the reverse strand, counting down.
TTTTATTTCTTTTTGTCTTAAAGGAACTTGAGATAGACTCTCTTGAGCAAAAGTAGACAAACCGGGGATTTCGCGCGAGAGCCAATTTTCATGACAACCTATAATGTAACTCAGGGTGGCAGTCCATATTCTGCATTACAAACTATTCAGTGTCCTCGTCGCTTCCAGTTTGTGCTTTTGAATTATGAATGCAGGGGAACGACACCATCGCCAGGATGGTGCGCTTACCGCCGTTACTTTTGCACACTGCACTTCTGTGTGCATTCGAAGACTCGGGTCCTGAGTCGGCGCCGTGCTGCTCGGGTGCCCATTCTACAGTCCTGGCTTCAGAACTTTTCGCTCGACCAAGTGTGACCACATTCTACCAGCCCATCTGGCAACATGGATCTTCGGCGGAAATCTGGGGGCAGTGACTGCTGTGCCGCGGTGCACTCTAGACGAGTCCACACAGACACGGCTCCAGCAACGCATGAAAATGACGTCACTAAGAGACAACGTCCCACGCACGCGTATTTCCGGTTTCTTGTGGGCGCGTAGTTTAATTTCAGGTTATTCGCACGTGACATTCAGTTGATTCAGTACGCATCCCGTCAGCCGCGCTTCCGGGTCGTGCTTTTCTGCTGCCACTGGTGCTGGTCCCAGGCCTGGTTCTGCTGCATCCTCGCAAGCCTTGAACATCATCCTTTTATATGCGCGAAAGCTGCAGTTGAGCGTTATTTTATATTTACTGGCGTTATATTAATCTTTTCTAATAAGTATTTTGTTTGTATTCTGATTATTTTTGTCGCGTATCTGCCGTTCTTGCTGCTGCTGTTCGCGACCGCTTGCTTTGTTTTATATGTGCTTAAGTCGCATTGCAGCGTTATTTTATATTTGCTAGCGTTATATTAATCTTTTCTAATAAGTATTTTGATTGTATTTGTCGCGTATCTGCCCATCTTGCTGCTCTTGTTCGCGACCGCTTGCGTCGTTCATCCCTAGCGCTGATATCTCGGTTTTGTTAATATATATATATACTGCTGACTAGAAGGTAGCCTTCTTTCATGTGTGAAAAAATCTCAGATTTATTTTCTCGCAGTTTCATCTTCTTTTCTTTTTCTCGGTGTTATTTTAGATTGTACTGCTTGCGAAATGACACGTGTTTTCGTTGCCGGCGACTCGATGGTGAAATACTTGGACCAGTATTTCCTATCGCGTCGTCGTTTGTCAGTCAGTGCTGCCGCGCATAGAGGAATAAAGATTGAGGATTTGCTCTCAATTATTGCAGACAAGCTAGCTGGTTTTGATGTTGTCATCGTGCACGTTAGCACTAACAACACTGATAACAGTGTCAGCGTGTGCATCGACAAGTATCGCCAGCTCGCTCAGGGGATCATTGAAAGGAATTCCATGGTGCATGTAGCTTTTTCTGTCATTCTTCCTCGGGGGCAGAATCAGTACCGCCCATGGGAAGATAAGTACTCTTTGTTGAATGACAACTACAAAAAGGTTAATGCTGCCCTGATGCAGTACTGCCACAAGTGTGGCTTCACTTTCCTGGGTGGTCTCGTGAACAACCGGCCCAGCTACCTGAGCAAGGATGGTGTCCACCCGAGCCGCTTTGGTAACAAGGTGCTGGCAGACTACCTGTACCAGGAGGCCTGCACCTTGTCCGTCCATCTGGAGAGATGCCGCATCCAGCAGTGCTACAAGGAGACCCAGGCACCTTCTTCATGGACCGGCCGGACTCGGCAGGACAGTATCCCTGCCATCTCAGAGGCTGACTTTTCCCCACTTGGTTTGCATATTTTCATTTCTTCTCAAGCAGCAAGTGGACCTTCCACAGCACCAGCTCCTGTCTGGAAAGCCAGCACTGCTCCCTTGCAGAGGCACGACACCAAGCAGCCGACCAGAACCCTTCAAGATGCTGGATTTTCACTTGTTGGCGATGTCCGTGTCCGTTGCAAGGGTAGCAAGGCTTGGTGGACCTGGGACAGCCTGCCTTCCCCCATTTTTCATGGCACAAGTGTACCAAACAGGGGAAAAGCCGAGGGGAGGTCTGATGAGCCAATGATCCCTGGTCGAGGTGCAAACACCACTTGTGTCAGGAGAACTAGGAGAGCCACACAGAAGCATGAGAGTGCTCCTGTTGTGTGCTCTTCTGTGGGAGAAGGAGAGGCCAGTGCTCGAGAAGCAGCTGTGCCAGAGGCTGTCTCCCAGCGTGGTGACAGTGAGTGGAAGCTGGTAGTATCCAAGAGACGGTGGCGGAAGGCTGCGGCACTGCACAAGCAAGAGTGGATCTGTGACCTGGCTGCAGAAAGGGAAGGCAAAGTTCTCGCTGTGACAGCTGCCAAGTTCTTCAAGTTCGTTTCACCTTTGACAGCGGTTGTAAGCCAGAAACAGACGCGCATTGACATTGGAAGGTCTGAGTCTGCTTCTTCTACTGTCTCTGGTAGCAAGCTTGAAGGACAAGCTGTTGCCTCTCGGGATGCCATTTGTGACAGTTCTGGCTAGGTGCAGCATGTGGCTAGCAGGCAGAATAAAGACTGCTTGGTAGTTGCTACGGCTGAGTGCAGACCTGTCATAAATAGTGCTCCAAGTGAGGTCACTGTCTGCAAATGCTGTGGGCCAGGAACAATGAAGGATGGAGGGCAGATCACGAGCAATACTGGCACAGAGGCTGGTGACCTTAACAAAGCTGGGTGCATTGCTTCCATACGACGTAGGTGTTGTGAAGCTGCTTTGACAGCCAGCTGCAGGCCTGCCAGCTCTGATGCCCAGGCTGTATGTGAAGGTGCTGGTGCCAACCCAACCAGAGTTCCTAATCCTGTGAATGTATTGCATGGTGGAGGCATCAAAGTTTATTTAAATGCAACATTTGATAATTTTATTTCTTTCAGGCAAAGCTTTGATGAGTGGTGCAGAGAGGGTAAGCACATAGTCACAATAAATAAGTCTCACAGAAGTCCATTTGCAACAGAATCTAAAGAGTTTGAGTATATTAGGATTTCATATTGCTGTGTTCATGGTCGTCCCATAAAACCAAAAGGCACAGGAAAGCGACCAAAGCAAGCCTACAATGGTACTGGTTGTGAAATGGCAGTATCGGTGAGCCTGTAGAAATCGACTACTCTGCACTATAAGATAATCAAGCTGCAAACTAAGCATAATCGCACAACGAATTATTATGACTTGTATCCTCATAGCAGGCTTCTTAACGATGCAGAGAAGGCAGAATTCTTTGATTTTGCCAAATGTAATATTGGCCCAAAGACTTTTAAAAATTTGGTCGAACAGAAAACATGCAGGCAAGAAGCTAACTACGAAAGATGTTAACAATTACAAGCAAAGGTTTTCTATTCCTATTCGCAACGAGCAGGCTCACGGAGAACTGGTTTTAGAAAAAATACATACCTTGTTAGCAAATAATCCAAACTGGGTCATTCACTATGAAAATAATAAAAATAATAACCTGCAATTTGTGCTGCTTCAGACAACGCACATGCGTGAGATTTTGGAAAAGTATCCAGAGATTTTATTTATTGATGGAACATATAAAGTAAATATTGAAGGCTATATCTTGTACTCTATTTTGATTGAAGACGATGGAGGTCGCGGGAGACCTGTGTGCTATGCCTTTTTACGAAATGAAACGACTGAAATTGTGCAGGCTATGTTTGCCAAGTTCGCAGATTTTAACCCGTTTGTTGTGTCGGCTTGCAGAGTAGTCATGATAGATAATGATATGAATGAGCTACGCATTTTGACCAAGATTCATCCTAATTCTGAAATTTTGTTGTGTACAAGGCATGTGCTGCACTGCTTTCAGCAAAAGGTAAATGAGAAAGCTAGACTCCAGCGTGATCAGTTACTTCCTCTCCTAAAAAAATCGTTTATTCTTTCACGGTACAGGACTACTTAGACAGGCTTGCTGAGCTCGAAGCTATGGCTTCTAAAGATTTTATTTCTTATTACATGCAGAACTGGCACTCCTGTAAAGAAATGTGGGTACATGCATATCGGCAAGAACTTCCTACATTTGGCAAGAACACGAATAATCGCATTGAGTGTCACAATCAAAAGATTAAAAGTTATCTCACTTCAAGCATGCATTTGGTTCGAGCCATAGAAGCATTGGTAAGTTATATTAACACGGATTTCTTATCTTTAAAAATTTTCAATGTTTAAGGAAATGAAGCTGCACCTAAATGTAAGTGATGCCAGTGAGCTATTTCAGCTATCCTTGTCCCGTAATTGTGCTTCTGAGGCCACAGGTAAAAAAGTACTAGAGCAGTATGAACAGTTTAAAAAAGTAGATTATCTGGTCACGTCCACTGCTTATTCTTATGTAGTGGCATCTGCAAGTTCTGAGCACAGTGTTTCATTATGCCTGACGCGTTGCATGTACGCGTATAGTTCAGTACAGTTTGCCTTGTGCCCACATTTTAGCAGCTCGCCATTTTGCCCAGCAAGACCTTTTCGACAAAGCATGCATACCGGACAGGTGGTGCAAGGATCATTTCCTGAGCGACAGCTGCATGGCCTCTGGTGCCACACCAGTAGTGACAAGCAGCATTCTGATGCCACCATCTGTGAAGCTGGACACTGTACAAGAAAAGTATTCTTACACCTACAAGAGACTTTGTGATATGTGCAAGACTGTTGCTAATGTATTAGCTAATTCTGGTGAGAAGGAGCTAATGGAGCATCATGCGAGGCATTCTTCAGGAACTTAACCACCTTTCCTAGTAATCAAATTACAGTTAGCTTACAAGGTACACCAGCTCCATTACCCCAAATGACTGCTACAAGCTGTACAGGCATTCGAATAGTACAAAGCTTGTTGTGCCTTTGGTGAAAGCAAGAAGAGGACGGCCAAACAAAGTCAAAGCTGTTAAGCGCAAGTTTTTATCGCAAAAGAATATAGTAGGCCTTGCAATGGTGACAACAGACATGTTAAATGTTTGCAAACGCTACTTTCTTTCAGATGTCGATTTAAATGCTTTAGTACAGGGTATCTCGATATCAGCACAATACTTAATTCATTCAAAATTTCCTCATTTGGGATGGCTTTCAAGATGTGCTTCTTGGGCAGTGTTTACTATATACTAAAGTAAAAAGCCCTTTTATTCAAATCCTGCATGTCCGAAACCCCGATCACTGGCTTACAGTAAGCAATGTTGACGCTGATGAAAACACAGTGTTCGTATATGACTCAATTGATCAAGATACTCCTTCTGATGCCGTCAGGAAAATCTGTCATATGCTAAAATTGCAGTCTCCAACGCTGACCATTCGCACTAAAGGGGCACAAAACCATGAAGCCATGCTAAGCAGCTTCATGCAAAACAGGCACGTGTGCCCGCGGACCAACAGGCTAAACGAAATGCTACACAGCAGCCCTCAGATTGTCACAGTGACATGTTCATATTTGAGTGCAAGTTGCAGATTCTTTTTAATCCTTTGTACTTCACTTGTGCTTTTTTTCCTATTTTGTACAGGTCCCCTAGATGTACCACCTGCGTGCATTCACTACCATCAAGTCATCAGGAACGCGTGTACCTCTATGTGAATTGTACGCTATTTTGTCTAAGATGAAAAATCAGACTTGTATAGTTTGCTGTAATGGTTCTGCCAATAAAAGTTTGCTTATAAATGTTTATTTTTCCTGCAAAGCTGGCATTGTATATGTGACAGGCCAATGCAGCATATTACCTATATATAGCTTTTTTCTACATTTTTTTGCAGGTGCACAATATTTACCTGCTATGAAATTGGGAGCATTGCTTCCCTTTGATATAGTGAGTGCAAAAGAATACAAGAAAAGCACATAGCACAACAAAAAGATATACACTGGACTTTTTTGTACTGTGTGTCTTCTGCATGGAAGCCAAGTTGCACTGATTAGTTGATACGAAACACACAAGATGATTGTGCACCATCTTGTGTGCTTTAGCATTTTTACTTAGGAGTATTTTGTATCAGCTATGCAGCACAACTTGGCCTCTGTGTTCAATAACCAACTAGCCTCCACATAACTGTTTGTTTTTTGCCCTAACTGAGTTATGTGCCAACTAGGTCCTCGGTTAGCCTTTTTATATACTACTACTCTTTGATCGGGTGCTTATCACTATCATATTTGAGGCAAGGTATAGCTTTGTCTACAATTTTTATTGGCCCTTAACACAAGTGGACAGAGACAACAGCATAAAAAAATTCATGCTACTCGAATCCAACGCTCAAGTCCAGATTATGCTCTTTTGCAATGAACTCGCGTTAAATGCACAACACACATTTATTGTTGGACTGTCTTTCACATATGCTTTTACTGTTGCGTGGGTGATCAAGTATTGGGCTCCTGTACCTACACTGAGCATACTTAAAGAATTATAACACGTTTCAATGATCCAGATCACATTTTGTATGCACTATACATGTTTCTTTATTTTTCTAGAACGCATTCTGAGTATCCCAAAGACATTGTGTTGCAAAACTTGTGCATATTACGCAGATGTTCAGTGAACATCTAGAAAAGGGCATTGAAATGTTACCTGAAAATGGCCTCAATATTAATTCAAAGTTATTCATATTTTGTTTGAGTGAAAGAATACAGCACATTTTTATGGTGTATGACAGTGTAGCCCACCTAAATGTTACTTTAATGTAGCAGAGTAATTTGTATGCTCATTAAAACAGCTATATAAAGGTAGCCTGCTTTAATACATGAAATGGGTGTGAAAAGGTGTGACATTTTTGAGGGATAAAAATAATACCAAGGTAATTTCACTACAATTGTTAAAACTTGCTGTTGAGCACTCACTCAAAGCACCTAAATAAACTTTTCCACGCCTTGTTTACATACTATCACTACAAACACTGTTGAGCATGCAAAAAATTTCAATTAAATAAGTAGTAACGTGAAAGCTCATTCGTTTTATTAGACATCTAGAGGAAAAGCTAAACATTATATGTGGTGTGGAGAAAACATGTAAACATGCACAACTTAAGCATTTCATGATTCAGCCACTAGGAATTTATGGCTTTTTATTAAAATTTTGCTGCAGGCTAAGGTAACCAATAAAAGCTAAGGATTTGACAGCATACTTTGCCACATTGAAACTCATATCGCCCTATTGTTTGGATGCTTCAGGCCACAAGTAGCTTTTGAGCTACTTGTAGCCCGTATGAACCCGTACGAACCCGTATGGCTTGAAGTGCTTTTTCTCTGCACCAAGAAAGAAATGTGAACAGGCTCATATATATTCATGCGAAAGTTACGAAACACTTCTTTCTCTAGCGTTTCAGAATTGGTAGAGCAACTTAACATACACGTAGAGCAAGAAGTTATCCGCTGACTGCGCCACTTAACATCCTACCATGTTGTGGTGAAGCTATGCAGTGGACCCATCCCTTTTCCCCTGCGCCTAACTGCAAGAAGCTCACATCAATAAATAGGTCATCTGCAGAGTGTCACAGAATTCTGTTTTGAGAATTCTTTGAATGTGCTAATGTTTCCCCAGATATTCAGCTTCAGTAAATTAAGAAAACTAGGCTAGAACATAGCTCTGCTAACTGTCTAAGTATGCAATAGGTTGTGATGATTGTGACATCTCGACACCTGCATGCACGTGCGACCTTGCACACTCTCGTTTATCAAAGTGACGTTCCTATACCTCGTACCTCTCACAAGCTTGCGATTTCATGCAAACTGTGACACAGTCGTGTACACTCAACCCAGTTCTAAAGTGTGTGAAGTCTGCCCATAATGCTATAAAGCAGTGTGTGACTGTTGGTGGGATCGAATCTGTCTTCCAGCACAGTGGCCCAATGTTCTAACCATTAATCCACAATTGCACGCGTACTTCTCTCATGCCAAAGTCACTCTTGGACAGTGGCGTACAAATTATTTCTTGAGTGGGGGGGGGGGGGGGGGGGGCAAACTGCAAACGATCTCGCAACTCTCTGTCTCTCTCTCTGTCATTATATATATATATATATATATATATATATATATATATATATATATATATTTGGAATTACTATTACAATAAGTGAAAAAGCCTGGAAATGCATCTGTCAGTTATTTTTAGATTCACCAGACAGAGATATATCTACAAATCATACATGGTGAACCATGGCAGCCTGAAATATTATTTAAATTTCGATTTATTTCTTGCAACTATACAAAGTCTCAAGATGATGCAGGTGCAAAAGGCAGTGAGCGTCCAGAGGTTCCTGATCCCACCCAGTAGCACCGCAGGGCACGTAAAGAAAATCCCCATTTGTTACAGACAATTTTACTAATTAAACAAGAAATTGTACTTGCTGTTTAGGTCTACAGCACAAATGTATCGCTAGTTAAGGTAGTAGTATTATCGAGGTTATACACAATGAAGTACAATCAACATGAATGACTCTCAATATTCACACAAGAAAAGACAGCAGATGTGTACGACCTTGGAGAATTACAACCAAATTTCCAGCAAAGCTGTTTCTTTCGAACAGTTGAAATGAAAATTTCAGTTTCCTGTAATTATATCGCACTGTTAAAAAGTTGCCTGTATATGACTTTTCTGTTGGAAATCTGGCTTGCATGTAATGCTTTGGAGTACTTCTTTTTGGAAATTTTTAAAAAACCCTTAATTCACTAAACACGTTACTTCGCCATAACGTTTATCATGGTGTACTACCTCCCTACTCATTCCCTCCCCCCCCCCCCCCCTGCCCTCTCAAATTTCTGTACATTTGATATCGGTTGAGTTCACAGTCCTCCCAGGTCAGCGGGATAAATTCTGCTTTGTTCGTAAAACGCATTCAGAAAGCTCCAGATCACTTGCTTGCGTATTTTACTGCAACTATCATGATTAGTCCCCTGTCTGAAGTTTACTTACACAATGCCCATACTGCGCTCTTTATTTTCTCCAAATATAAACAATGTGTCTTGTTTAGTTCACCGAGGACATCGCTGAAACCACCTAGGAACGTTTTATGATGCATAAAAATAGTGGGGAAAAATGATGGCTCAGTAATTATTTGCAATGCTTGTAACTAGACCATGAATGTAAAAATTTTGTCGCACATAGCACTTTAACCCCCTCCCCTTTCGACGAAATATAATTTTGTTGTAACCAACAGCTACGTCGGGACATTGGGAAGCACAGCTGAAAGCGGTCATATTATATGCTCTAACGCTTGAATAAGGTTTTTTTATGAAGACTGTTTGACCCAACCTCATTTAACTCGCACAGAGAGTTTTCGTAGCCTACCACCAATTTTCACCAAATTTGGTCTTGGTGGCGTTTACAGTTCTGTCAGGGCAGTGGGCTGAATTCTGCCCCACTCGTTAGATAGGCTCTAGAGGCTATTGCTACAAGCACTCTAGAGTGCTTGCATACGTAATTCATTGCAACAGTCCCAATTACCCATCTATTGTGAACTTTACCTCCAGATCAAACGTTACTTGGTCTTCAAAGTCACAAAACCGAAAGAAGCTACCTCCTTTAATTCAATGAGGACACCATGCGAACCCGGTATATCACGCATGAAAAAGTTAAAGGCAAAAAATGAGGGTTCAATAAATATTCGTAACGCTTCTAAATAAGCCAGAAATGTTAAAACTCCGCGAGACATTGTAGTTAAAATGCTGCCTATTCCATAAAAGAATAAAATATCTGAAATGCAGAATTCTCTTGGGGACATTGTGAAACCTAGCATTGTGAAACCTAACAACAGCGTGATATTTCCTAATACTTGCTTACAGACAGCTTTTTAAAGCTCTACTTGATCAACATGCATTTACCATTGCACATAAACTTGCCGTATTATTGTCCCTATGTTCGCACAATTTTACCTCATTTGTAGTTGTAATTAGGACAGTGCAGCAGTCTATTCTATCGAAAAAGGCGAATTTAACCCACTCATCATACACATTGCCAATATATTGCCTATAACATTGCCCTAATTTTTCCCAGCTATAAACAAGATGGCATGGTTAGCTCACTGAGGACAACGGAGAAACAAACTACGCCCCTCGTATGATGCACAAAAACACATGAAAAATCGAGGGTTTAGTAATAATCTGGAACACTTGCATTTAAAGCAAGAAAGGGAAAGTTTCGCTACCCATTGCGCTCAGAATTCTATTTTCACGGAATTTCAAGTCCGTATCTTGTGCTGTTGTTTTAGAAGTCTGAGAAACTATTAGACTAGCGGCACTATGACACCCTGAAACACTTCAACGAGTAACTTTCTGCAAAGGCTGTAATGAACCTAAATAGAATGAACATATATCGCTTGTCACTCAAAACAATGTTTCGTACTTCGAATAAATATAAACACCGTGCTGTTAAATGCCGTGTATAACGCGTAAAAAATTGGGGAAAGAGAGTATTCCGTAACTGTTTTTCGAGCACATAAGCAACCTCCACGGTTCAAGTTTTCGGGACACGTCACCAAAAAGTGCCATTTCTTCAAAGCATCAAATATGTGCTGCTCTTGCTTCTGCCAGGAACCAAGTAATAGTGTAGCTCTTATTTACAAACGACCTGAAAATAAAATCGACAAAATTAGAAGTTGTGCTTCGAAAATTTCCTGCCATACGGCACACCAAGGATTTCATGCCCCAAGGCACACCAATCGTTGGGCGTGAGTGAGTAAAAAACATTTATTGTGGCTATGTACAAAGAGAACGTTTGGGACGAGCCAGAAGGGCCCGCCCCGTACAAATTTTAGGAGGGCTTTCTATTCCAGGACCCCTGCGGTTTTTGCGGCAGCCCGGTCTCGGTCCACCAGGGCACATTGGTCCTGTATGGTCGAGGGGCTGATTATAAATCTTTATCAGGACTTTTCCCCTCGCCCGCGGATTATATATGGCAAGCGGATTGTGTTTTCAAATACGGTTAAGTGGTCCCAAAAAACTGGGCATGATGCGAGTAGCACAAGCGGAAATTTCTTACGGCTAGAACAGTCCAGCTCCAGGCCTTCACGATGTGAGCGTGTATGGCGAATCCCGTGTTTCGCCCGCTACAGCGCATCACAAAGAAGTACAAAAGACAATCCTCGCTGCCTAAGCAGTGTATACATATAGTAAATAAAAGCATTATCTACATGGCCACCCTATTGCAAAATAAAATTTAGCTTCAGCTGTAGTTTTGTTGAACTTTCCAGCATGCAGCCGAAAGTGCCCACTTTCAAAAGTGTGTGTGTGTGGGGGGGGGGGGGGGGGGCAAATGACATACTTCGCCACCTTCCCCCCCCCCCCCCCCCCACTTTTGACAGTGGGGAGGCAAGTGCCCCACCCGGTAGATATGCCTATGCTCTTGGAAACATCTGGCACGTGCAAAACGTGCCAGTTCTTTCATTCTTGCCTCTTGACAGCCAGTATTTTGAGATGCTGTGCTAAACTGCACTGTCTTTGCGTTCAGGCCACACTTTCTTCTAGATCTTTCAAAGTGGTTGAAGTTCACCTATAACGCTGTCACATTCAAAGTAATAAACTAACATCAGCCCAATAAGATTAGTGGGTCCTTGCAGCTGTTATGTGTTAACATGCCATGCTCATAATACGTCATGGTAATGTTCTACCTGTAAGTATGTCATGCTATCTCTTAATGTGTCAAGCACCTAGAAGTGACATTACCATGTTCTTTAGTTCCAGCCTGTCTGCATAACTGTTTACCAGTCATGTATGTTGGCATTATGAGATAAGCTCACTCTACTTGCACACCAATCTTAGCCTGCTCAAGCTTGGTGGAGCAAGGTATTCTTAATTCATCAATGTATTAAGAACTCCTTCATCAAAATGTGTTTGGACTAAATCAGGTGTCACACGTTCACAATGGATAGAAGGGTGCGAGTGGAAGAACGGTAGAACTGCTGCCACGATGCCACTTTGCTCAAGCGAAGTTTCATTAGAGCTAAAACCTAGCTCAAGCATGTCTAGTGCGTCAATAAATGCAGCTTTCACTGGGAAATACATGACAGGGCGCTTTGTGCAAGCAGAATAGACAAAAAAAATGTCACAGTTTCGCCCTAAGGGCGAAGCAATGAATGCGATAGCAACACAGCAATGTCATACTAAGTAAGGTGAGCGGCTTTGGTAGCAATATGAATTGTAGTAAACATGAGCTGATTAAGTAGGCAGGTGTGCTGCGGCGTAAGTAGACCGACATGAAGAGAGACTCGATGACCACGAGAAGGCGCGTGTGAAACGGTGGTGTTGATGAGAAGCGCTTCCCGTGGGCAGCGCGCGTGCGAAGGGACACACCTGTAGCGCTGCACTGCCGGTCCGGGCAGCATTACATGTGTAGCGTGCGTTGGAAAATGTGACCCGACTATTACTAACTGAATGAACAAGCGTGGTGTGAGCGCGCACAAACAAACATGAATAGATCACACTGAATGAATGCAGACAACGACTGTGAAAACGCTGGCAGCAAGCGCATATATACGCCGCAGCAGCGGGCGAAGGTACGTGCGGTCTATCGCTTCAACAGAAACTGAGCGGCGAACGCACAGTGCATAAAGGTCAGAGCCGTGTGGAGATAAGAGACGGTGCGGCGAGCGACGAGCGCGGTTGTTGGCAGAGGAAAAGTGCGCCCCCCCCCCCCCCCCCCCCCGCTCCCTCCGGCGCTGGCTTCCCGCTTCGTTGCTTGCGCGTGGGAGATTGAGTGCGTTCGCTCTCCGTGATAGCGCGCGTCCCAGCACGCTTCCGCTCGGGCATACGGCGCGCGGTGAAGATTTCATCTATAAGGAACCTCACGGCGACGGCGACGGCGACGGCGACACCGACGGCAGAAATCCGGTTGAAGTGTCCATATAATTGCTATCGCAATAAAAGCTGCCGTATCAGGTTGTAGGAAATGGCGTCACTGCGGGCAGGAGGCAGTGGCTTGATACAGAAGAAAATGGTTTAACAAAGGATTACTCGGTTACATGGTGATGGAGCCCAGTAAAAAAAAAACTCGAGTCCAGTTGAATTTTTCAATGGGACCAAACTGGTTCCAAATGGACATCACCGGAGTCCCAATTTCCAATTGAGCTTCTTGAGAAGTTCAGTTGGTTCCAATTGGGCATCATGAGAAGTGCAGTTGGACATCACTGGAGCTTGGTAAGCCAGTTGGTCCCAACTGGACCCAATTGGAAGTCACTGAGTTATCTCATGGAACAACAGAATAGTTGATAATAATAATAGTACAACTATAATGTTAGTTTTAAAGTGAAAGATCTCGGTATTTTGGTGTGATCAATGGAGAGAAGCATTTAGCTTTTTGTCAAGTTAAAAATCTATCTTGAAAATTGACCAATTTCTCATGAACCACCACTTGGTCAACCAAATTTTGTTCACATATATAGCACCTGATATGCATCTCTCATAATGAAGTGGTGAGCGTTAGGTATGTCAATGAAGATAATTGCCGCAGTGCGTAGTGTGTTCATGCACGAGTATGCTTCTCGAAAGGAGTTCAAGTATATCCGTGTCGAATCAGGGTGAGGGACCATCTAGGCTTTTTTTTCCTTTCCTTCATTTTTCATGTTGGTCCCAGCCAGCTGTGGAATTCAGCTGGCTGGGACAATTGGACACAATTGTGTCCAATTGTGTTAAAAAATTGGTCCAATTGGAGCTGTTCGATTTTTCTAATGGGTGTCCCAAAACACAATTAGAAATATGCAACTGGTGTGACACTTTTTTTGACTGGGAGCAAAAACAGCGGCCGAGTGCGCCCGCGTCTAGGGCGAGCTGCCTCGTTGTTCTCTGGTTACGGATACTAATGGTATCTTCGACTGGTCGCATGCATCCCCCGAAGCAGAGTCGTGCAGATCCGGCGTTCCCCAAACTCAGAGGTAGAGGACAAGCGCGCAAGCCGAACGTGTGACTCGCTCTCGGAGGAGGAAATGGCAGATGGGAAACCACGTGACTACTGCTAACGTCCGACGTTTCGCCTATCCAAAGCTAAACCGACGGATGCACCGGTGGGACGACCGTTCGTTGAGCCGCCAGCATGCTGTGGCCTAGGTTGTCTAGGCTGCGGTGGACCGTCGCCAAGAACGCCGACGCTGTGCTGTGATGACGTTGCTGGAAACGCTCTTATCTCGACGACTGCTCCGACGACAGGGCGCGGAGCGCCTCAGAGCGCTTGACGCGGGAGGAGAGCGATAGAAAAGAACCAGCCGAATGAAGGCGCGCACCCTCTTTCAACCAGCCGAAGACAACGCCGCTCGCGAGAGCGATCTAGAGCGCTCCGAGGCGACCAGTCGAAGATACCATTAGAGATGAATACGTTGCACCATCTGGGTCGGTTTGCCCCATACTATGGAAGAGCAAAACCTTCAGCAAGGGCATAGAGTTTCCCTACTAAACTGAGTACAGGGACATCACTTACACCACGCATCAGCACAAATTTTAGTGCCAAAACCCAACAAGCGTAAATTCGACGTTACTTTGCGGTGTCGGCACCGTGCACTCGTTGTTTGCGAGCAGCAATAACTATTCGTCATTACATAATTAGTGCAGATTTTCTGGGACGCAGTGCCAAATCCCGCACTAGAAGTGCTGTTTGCAAAACGTGCGACTTGTCCATCCAGGCGCTGAACAGTTATAGCAAGCCGAAAGCAGTCGCAATTGTTGAGACACAAACATTTTACAACTCGTCATAACGTCAACGTAAAACTCACCGTCGAACACATTGTCGTTGAAAAGCATTCAGAAGCAATGCTCACGCTTGAAATTCAAACGACACGCACAAGAGACGCGAACTCACGAACGTTACAATACGCTAGTACATAAGTGGATTGGATTAACTTGCAATGCTTGCCCGCATCTCTATCTTACTTGAACAATGTGGTGTTTTACCGCTGTATTTAGTATATTTGATTTGTTTATTACTACGCGCCGGTTCTGCAAGAAGCGGTGTCAAAGCGAAAGTTCTGCGAACGCGCTGCCGACGTTGCATATCCAATGCTCGGTCAGCTACGTACGCGGCGCCGCGCTAACGCCCATCGTACATTATGTTCCCTCTGGGTCAGTCATCGTTCACAGCTCTTCAACACAAATTCCTGCTAAGCGCTTTTCCTGTGAGATAATCACACCAGACTCTTTTATGAAGCGTAAACGTGAACGTACAGAATGAGTTTACAGAAGCATAATAAAACATCCGAAAAAGCGCCGGCAATGGCTGATGACTGGCGCTGCACGTTTCACAGCATGACTACCATTCATGCCGTAAAGGCTGCCATCAAAAGAAACATGCACAGTATTATTATTGACCCCAAAAAATCACCTATGCCTGTCAAGCTGCGAGTTCAGTATGAAGTTTCATTGCCTCTTTGCACAAAATTAACGCTTTAGTGCATGAAATTCTATCAGACCATGTGATCTTATTACAACTTCATGAAGCTTCACAGCCCTACACAAGCTTTGCGGTAAAGCCCTCGACAGGAGTAAGGCATCATGAAATCATGTGAATGCATGCACAGTGCGCCTGTGCTTAAGGTGAACGTAACCATTTGCTACCGCTCCGCTCAAGTTTAAGTCTCAAAGCGTGAAATTCGGTCATATCGTGCGACATCATCAAAACGTTGTCAAACTTCACCGCACTACCTGAGCATTGCGGTAAAGCCCTCGATAGAAGTAACACATCACGAAATCAAACGAATGTATGCACAGTGCGCTTGTGCTTAAGGTAAATGTAAGCATTTGCTACCGCTCCGCTCAAAGTTAAGTCTCAAAGCGTGAAATTCGGTGATATGGTGCGACATCATTAAAATTTTGTCAAACTTCACCGCACTGCCCAAGCATTACGGTAAAGCCCGCGGCAAAAGTAGGGCTGCATGAAATCGCATGAACGCACAGGCGGCGCTCTTGCGCGTGATGTGAAGTGAAAACATTCTCTGCCGAGCTGCACTAATATGCACCTCAATGATTTCATGTACTCACGCGCAACACTGCTGCAGGTGTCGACGGTATCATAGCATCTCCTATAAAATATGTGTATCATCTCTAATGTCTTAGCTCACATTATCAATAAAATAATTGTATCCGGAATTTTCCCTAGCAAACTTAAAATAGTCAGAGTTTGCCCGATTCATAAAGGTGGCGCCGACCATAGTGTAAACAATTTCCGATCTACATCAATAATACCTCTTCTGTCGAGACTTTTGGAAACTGTTCTAAATTCATGGCTGGAGGGTTTCTTAAGGAAATATGCTATTATCAGTACGGCAAAATATGGATTTCAAAAAAAATCATGTGAGGATGCGCTTCTAAACATAAAACATGAAATACTGCAAAATATTGAAAAACGTTTATACGCGGTAGGTTTATTTCTGGACCTGCGTAAGGAGTTGACAGTGTAAATCATGTTATGCTTCTGTCCAAACTTTATGACTACAGTATACGTGGTATGGCATTAGATCTGATGAGGAGTTCCTTAACTGATTATTATCAGTGTGTTTCAATTAATCAGGCGACTTCCTCACTTCTCAAAATACAGACTGGCGTACCCCAGGGATCCATACTTGGTCCTGCATTATTTAATCTTTATACTAATGACCTTCCAAGTATTTCTTCCTCACCTAATATAATAATGTATGCGGATGACCCCAATCGTTTCTTTGCAAATTATTCCCTGCAATGCATAGAAAAAGAAATGAATGATTACTTGAATTTATTGTCTGAATGGCTGTACATAAACAAACTTCAATTGAATGTCAACAAAACTAAATATATCATATTTAAAACAATAAACAAGCCATTGCCTGTTAATATCAATGTTATATTTCAAGCAAAGAGGCTTGAACAAGTAACAACGCAAAAGTTTTTGGGGGTATGGTTTCAGGAGAACTTCGCCTGAGGCAATCATGTCAACAAGCTGAGCAACGATCTTAGTAAAGTAGTAGGCTGTATGTATAAAATTAGTGATATAATACCATTATGGCTAAAGAAAGCAATGTAATATGCCCTTTGTTACTCGAAGCAAACTTATTGTACCTTGATATGGGGAACGACAGCAAAAAAGTATGAGAAGTTATTAAACTTGCAAAAATGAGTAGTCCGAATTTTTGAAAACTACCATGGTGAGCTGCGAGATTTACCCACACTGAATCTTTTTAACAAACATTCATTGATCCGAGCAAATCAAGTTTTCTATTATAGATTACTCTTACATATAAAAAAACACAGACTCCATGTTGTCAGCCTACCCATTTTTCCTCCTCTATACCCATTATACAATAAAATCAGAACAACACCGTTTACACGTACAAACTATGGACGTCAGGATCTGAACTATCAAATACCGAAGCTACTAAACATCATTGAACAAAGAATTTATTTTTATGCACCCCATTTTAAAGAATGTATAAAAATCTTTCTCTTACATTCTCAAATTCATTATAAATAAAATGCTATTGCACTAACATTTTGTTATGCACTGTATATGTATGTTTCTATCTGCACTGTAATGTGAAAGTACATACCAATATTTTTTTTCAAGCATAGAATGTATATTCATGTAATAATTGTATAAATCTATCTCGTTTATTTTGTATTTTCTACATTGTACTCACTCATTTTTTGTTTTTGCTTTGAATATGTTTGCCGAACGCGCTTAGGAGCAAGAGCCTCTGTCAGGCCACATGGCCTTTACGTCTTGTTCCTCCTTCTGTAACAAAGAAAGAAATAAACTTCAACTTCAAACTTCAACTTCAACGTGTCTTTTTCGGGCAGACCATGTGATGTTGTTACAACTCCGTCAAGCTACACAACACTACGCAAGCGTTACCATAAATCTTGCAGCAGAAGTAGCTAAGGTGTTAGTAAATTTAATAAAAACATCGGCAGCACCCCAAGCGCAGTTGGTGAACGCAAACATTCATTCTCTCTTTGCACAAAAGTCTGTGCATAGCTGTTTGGAACGAAAGAATTGCTGAGCAGTGCGATATTACGTATATCAACATTTACATACTTCGCTGCAGCACTGAAGGGTTCGAAAGCCAGTGTGCTATAGTTAAAATACAAAAAGAAATAGTGAATCAATAAAAAATTATTTTATTCATGAGACGAATGAAAATATTCTATGCCTTACTGCACACAATTCACAGCACTGCATAAAAAAACTGGAAATTTCAAGGAGCCCCTAGTAGATAAGTGCAACTTGCAGATAATAACATGTATGCTAAAGACAGCACCAGCTGTCAAAATTAAGACATATCCCTCAACTCCTTACGGTCTGTCGCTCCCTTTGTTCCCAAGTATGCAAAGCACTGCGAGTTCTCTCTGCTGCAGCCTTCTTGGCGTAACGCCCCTCTGTCACTTCGCCGGAGCCATTGCGGAGAAAAAAATAAGACACAAACAGTTTTATACCCAAGCTTGATGTCACAAATCACCATCATCTGGGTGACCCCAATGCTGATGTCAAGCAAGCTCCACCTCTCCAACTGCTCCCTGCCTCCAAGCAGTCCTACTGCACATTTTTTGCTTATAATATAAGCAGAGAAGTTATGCACATAGTTCATAAGCCCCATTCAATGATGATAAGTGACAGTGTACTCATGCACTGAAGCCTAAGCTTTTCATTGTTGCAGTTTCAATATTAAATATACAGGCTTGAACAGTGAAATTTTCTATCGAATTGATACAAATATTCAAGAAAAATTAGCTCTGAATATCGAATCAAATAGTGAATATTCCCTATTTCTAAAATTGTGAAATGAAAAATGCAGTAGAGTCTGTTCGGCAACAAAAGGCTTGGTAGCATTATTGGATGCGTGTAATGCCATTGATGATGTGTGGTGTTTTATGGCGCAAGGGCCAGTTATGGCCAAAGAGCGCCATGCCAGTGTTTGTGAGTGTGCAGTGGAGCGATGAATTCTGAGAAGTAGATGAAGTGTGGCTGTAAAGGCGCCTAAAAATAATCACTGTAAAATGCGTAAAATATACATGCACTAAAATCATGGCAATGACTAATGAGGTGTACTGTGAAATGAAGAATGCATTGAGAAAGAATGACACGATATTTAAAATATTTAAGATGCAGTAATTGGAAAGAAGCACTACTGCTTAAACAGAGCCCTTGAACCACAAGGGCCTGGAGGCATGTGCTAATACAAAACTACTATCACAGCAGCAGCCTCTGGAGGGAGGATGCGCTATGAATTTATTGGGCTTATAACATGCAGTACCACGTCGTTTAAGAAATCGAGGACTGCTTTGGTGCTAAACAGCGGTTCCTCACCAAGAAACATACTGGGATGCAGAGGGACATGATAGCGGTAAGCTATCATGTTAGGCTTTAGCTATCAAGGGAAATGTTTTTTTCTATCTGCTTCGGCATCCCGACACTCGAGGAGAACGTGGAGGACGGTTAGCCTCTCACCACATCTACCACAGGTTGGTGGTTCATCCCCGGTCAACAAAAAACTATGGGTGCCAAATGTATGACTATTCTGAGACGACAGAATAGGACATCAGTTCGCCGTGTTCTCGTTGCGGAGGGCCAGAAACCTAACTGTGGCTTAATCAAGCGAAGCTTACTATTTGTTTCTGCATCCCACAGACGTTGCCAATGGCTTCGCAATTTCTTACGCAAGAAATGTTTCAAATCTGTTGCAGAAACAGCAGCTGTAGGATTAGTAGCGTGCGATGTTATTGACGTAGCCATTCGGTCAGCTAGCACATTACCCTCAATGCTTCTATGGCCAGGCACCCAGCATATAATGATATGCTGGTTCGATACATACGCTCTACACAGTACGGAATATAGCTCAATGAGTATAGGATTTTTCTGTTTACAGGGTGACTTTAAAGCGTTTACGACACTTAGAGAGTCTGTAAATATGATTGATTTTTGAAGTTTAGATTTCCTTATATGCCTCACAGCTGACAATGGTGCATAGGCCTCAGCCGTAAAGATACTTGCTTCCGGGTGGAGTACACCGGATTCCGAGAAGGATGGGCCGACGGCTGCATACGACACCCCGTCACGTGACTTAGAAGCGTCTGTATAAAACTCTGTGCATGTGTACTTGGACTGGTGTTCAAGGAAATGCATTTTGATATGTGCCTCTGGTGCGTGCTTAGTGACCTCTACGAATGATGTGTCCCACTCTATGAGCTGCCACTGCCATGGCGGTAACAGTTTCGCTGGAGCCATAAGGCAGTGTTCAAGCAACGGAACACCCATTTCCTCACTAAGATTCCTCACACGCAAAGAGAACGGTTTTCTCGATGCCGGTCGATTTTGGAAGAGTGTGGCAGTGGTCATGTCGTTTATGGTTGAATAAGAGGGATGTTCAATGTTCGCGTGTACTCTAAGAAAATATGTAAAACTACTATATGAACGCTGCAGATGAAGTGATCACTGATTCGACTCTACGTAGAGGCTCTGGATCGGACTTGTTCGGAAAGCACCGGTCGCGAGGCGGATGCCCAGATGGTGAACGGGGTCTAGAATTTTTAATGCACTTGGCGTTGCGGAATTATAAATTATAGCTCCGTAATCAAGGCGTGAGCGGACAAGACTCTTGTACAAGTTCAGGAGGAATTTTCGGTCACTACCCCATGTTGCGCGCGACAAAATTTTTGAAAGGTTCATCGTCTTCAGACACCTTGCCTTCAAATATTTAAGATGGGGGATAAAGATAAGCTTCGAGTCTAGAATTATTCCCAGGAATTTATGCTCACTGCTCACGGATAGTTCCTCTTGATTAATCGTGAGATTTGGCACTGGTGTCATGTCTCTTTTGTTTGAGAAAAGTATGCACGTACTTTTCTTTGCATTTATTTTAAATCCATTTACATCAGCCCATTTAGACAGTTTGCTTAATCCAAGCTGTACCTGTCGTTCGCAGATAGCAATGTTGCATGATTTGAAACCTATCTGTACATCATCAACATACACAGAATAAAACATGCTGCGTTGAATAACTGTATACAGGGAGTTCATTTTTACAATGAAGAGTGTGCAACTAAGCACACCCCCTTGTGGCACACCAGCCTCCTGGGTGAATGTTCTAGATAAAACATTGCCCACTCTTACGCGAAACGTGCGGTTAGACAAGTAGCTTTCGACTGTGTTTAACATATTTCCGCGGACCCCCATCGCAGAAAGATCTCGCAGAATTCCGAAGCACCATGTCGTGTCGTACGCTTTCTCTAAATCTATAAATACAGAAAGTAAAAACTGTTTATGAATAAACGCATCTCTTATGGTTGCCTCGATGCGAACAAGGTGGTCTATTGTCGACCTACCTTCTCGGAAGCCACACTGGAAGGGGTCTAGTATTTTGTCATTTTCTAGGAAACAGATTAGGCGCCGGTTTATCATTTTTTCATACAACTTGCACAGACAGCTTGTTAGCGCTATTGGCCTGTAGCTGCTAGCTAAATACGGGTCCTTGCCTTGTTTAAGAATCGGGATGACTATGGCTTCTTTCCACAAGGAAAGAATATATCCAGCCGCCCACATGGCATTAAAGAGAGAGAGTAGTGTTGTCAGTGCTTCGGGGTGTAAGTACCTAATCATTTCGTAGATGATACGGTCGCCACCTGGCGCCGAGTTGTTGCAACAAGCGAGAGATGCTTTAAGTTTGGCTAAGCTGAATGGTCGGTTGTAAGCTTCATTTGATGAACCTTTGCGATTAAGGGGCTGCCACTCTTCGCGTTCTTTGAACTTCAGGAAAGATTGTGTATAGTGCGATTCACTCGATACATATTCGAAGTGTTTGCCTAGACTATCTGCCTGGTCTTCCAGGCTATCACCTTGGCTATTTACTTAGGGTAGGGGATGTGACTCCCGACCTATTAATTTATTTACCCTATTCCAGACTTTCGTTTCATCGGTGTACGAATTTATGCTGGAGATGTACTTTTCCCAGCTCTCTCTTTTAGCACGTCTGCGCGTTCTGCTGCCCTGCGATTTTGCTTGTTTAAAATTAATCAAGTTTTCGGCTGTTGGGGAGTTGCGAAACAATCCCCAGGCCTTGTTTTGCTTTTTACGTGCTTTTTGGCATTCCTCGTTCCACCAAGGCAGGCGACGCTTATTAGCTAGTCCATTAGTTTGTTGTATGCACCTTTCTGCAGCGTCAGTGATAAAACCTGTTATATACGCCACAGCATCGTCTATGTTAAGAGAGGCAATGTCATCCCGGCCTAAATATGTTATTTCTTTAAAAAGTTGCCAGTTAGCAGAGTCAACCTTCCACCGGGGAACATGTGGCCAGCATCCATCTTGTTTTGTTAAGCTTAGCATAATTGGAAAGTGGTCGCTCCCAAAGGGGTTCTTCAGAACGAACCACTGCAGGTACGGAATTAGTGTACTGGACACGATACTCAAATCTATGGAGGAGTATGAATTATGCGCCACGCTGTAGTACGTTGGCTCTTTCTTATTAAGTAAACATGCTCCTGAGGAAAAAAGAAAGTTTTCAATTAGGCGACCTCTTCCATCACAGCGCGAGTCTCCCCACAAGGTGTTATGTGCGTTGAAATCTCCGAGAACTATGTATGGCTCCGGAAGTTCATTTATGTAGTTTTGAAATTCCGTTTTATGTAGTTGATAATTGGGAGGGATGTATATAGAGCTGATAGTGATCAGCTTGTCAAACAACACCCCTCGGACAGCAACTGCCTCTAAGGGCGTACGAAGTTTTAATTCCCGGCAGGCAATACCTCTATCGACTACAATAGCCACACCACCGGAAGACACGACTGTGTCATCGCGGTCTTTACGAAAAATGGCGTATTGCCGGAGAAAGTTTGATTGTGTAGATTTAAGGTGTGTCTCTTGAACACACAGCACCTTAGGATTAAACCTGTGTAGGATTTCTTTGACGTCATCGAGGTTGTGTAGGAGTCCTCTGACGTTCCATTGTATTATTTGTGTATTCATGTTGGAAATGTTTTTTGTGCTGTGTGTTTAACAGAGACTAATTTAACTTACAGATCCCTTGTCGGGCCCTGTGATGCGGGCTTTTTCTTTTTTGGAGCGATCGCGAGATTCTCGCGGCTCCTTTGGCGCTTGCGGCGCTGTCTGGCAGGTTGTTGTGTCCATCGCCTCTTGCGAGGCGCTGGACACGCGCTCTTGCGAGCGGTTGGTTTGACGATAAGGCCTCGTTTCGAGGGACGAGGCCCTTGAGGCCACCAGCCCGGAGGTCGATGGCCCCTTCTTGTGAGTTGGCGGAGCAGCGCAAGCTGCAGCCGCCGGGGGGGGGGGGGGGGGGGGGGGCGGATGGCGTCTTTGCGGGCTCACTGTGTGTGGGCCGGACAGCCGCCGGAAGCCGTTGCGACGCTGCCCCCAGACGCGCCACTTCGGCAAAGGTTTTCTTTGGCAGGTAGGATACACGCCTGCGTGCCTCCTTGAACGTTAGATTTTCCTTTACTTTAATTGTTACAATTTCTTTTTCTTTTTTCCAGGTTGGGCACGACCGCGAGTATGCGGCGTGCTCCCCATCACAGTTCACACAGTGGAGAGAGTTTTCGCATGATTCAGAGAGATGCTCAGGTGCACTGCATTTCGCACAAGTCCGACGGTCTCGGCAGTTCTGCGAACTGTGGCCGAATCTTTGGCATGTGAAGCATCGAAGAGGGTTTGGCACGTATGGCCTGAGACGTAATTTAATGTATCCGGCTTCAATGGTCTCGGGTAGAACACTAGAACCAAAAGTAAGGATTATATGTTTTGTCTTTAGCTCCTTGCCATCGCGCCTCATCTTGATTTGTTTTAGAGTCAAAACATTTTGTTCTTTGAATCCTTCCAAAAGTTCATCTTCGGTGAGATCCAACAGGTCGTCATCAGAAATAACACCGCGGGTGGTGTTCATTGTGCGGTGCGGGGTCACAGTCACAGGAAAGTCTCCAAACGACACTAGATTCTGTAGTTTATCATGTTGTTTCCTATCGCGGAATTCCAGGAGGAGGTCACCGCTGGCCATCCTCGTCGCCTTGTAACCTGTTCCTATAGTCTCTGTCAGAGTCTTTGCAACGATAAAGAGTGAGATCACTCTCACGGTCTTTTCAGTTTTCACACTGTGTACCACGTGATAGCGTGGAAAATTCTCAACTTGTCGGCCAAAAAATTTTAAAACTTCTTCGGTGCGCCCCCTCTTTTGGGGGTGATCAGAAAGCGCGGGAAAAGAATTAGCCATGCAAATATTCATGTTTCGGCAGAAACGCCAGCCACCCACCATGGAGTCCTTCTAGGGGACGCTGCAGTGCCTGTAAACATAGGCCCTGCAGACGCCAGCTGTACGTCACCACTATAACCGAATATTAAATAACCTAGGCAGGCTACTCACACAGGGTTAACCCTCGCTGCCAAAAAGATCGGAAGGAATATAGAAAAGAGGAGAAGACAGGAAAGATTAAAAGTAAGAGAGAAAGACGAAGGTTGGAGAGGAGGATAGGAAAAGGCAACTATCGATTTCTCCCGGATGGGTCAGTCAGGGAGTGCCGTCTACGTGAAGCCGAGGCCAAAGGGGTGTGTTGCCTCCGCCAAGGGGCCATAAAGGTCCAAGCACTTAGCATCGGCTCAACCCCCAGGATCCCCTTTTCCCCGGACACGGCTAAGCCACGCACGGTTAAACGTGGGAGGGTGCAACCCTCGTGTGCTCGGGTACGTGGTGGCGCAACTCACCAAACGCCTGCTTGCGCAGACGCCCCTGCGGGGCGTGTAATGCCATTAACAACTAGATATCAGGTCAACTAATAAGCTTGTAATTGAGAAACAAGGGAAAGTACGATCATATCAGGTGCACGGTGACACTAATAAAAAAATTAACAGCATGTCCCAAACACATGTAGTAGACTATAGTAGAGTA
Organism: Dermacentor silvarum; assembly: GCF_013339745.2. Classification (NCBI taxonomy): domain Eukaryota; kingdom Metazoa; phylum Arthropoda; class Arachnida; order Ixodida; family Ixodidae; genus Dermacentor; species Dermacentor silvarum. Next base: position 1,378,681 of record NC_051154.1, on the reverse strand, counting down.
TATAGCTCATTGAAGGAGCTAAGGACAATACTGCAGTCCCACATATCATTTTGAAGGAATCCAAACATATGGTGAGATTGACCAAACAATAAATTGTTTGTATAATTAGACACATCAAATGCAAAGTCTGCCCAAGGCAAGACATGCTTACACAACTATATAGCACAAATGACCTCCTTCATATCTTTGTTCACAAACTGGATCATCTGCACAACAACAACTGTTCTTCTGCACCAGAATCGTTCAACGAGTCTCCATTTATATCAGTCCTTCTCCTTCAAGAACTGTTCTTATCCCTTATAGTATTTGAAGAAAACAAATACACTACTCGACAACTTCAAGTAGTGAATTCTCGAATCGAATACGAATTGAATAACAAAGACTATTTGATTTATAATCGAAATTTTGAATATTCGCACACTCTATTATGAAATCTAAGATTGGCTGTATATGTGAGGTTACGTGACTAAATTTACAGTTTCCATTGATTTCTCTCGACCGGGCGGTCAGCTTATCCTTTAGTAGCTGCTTTCCATGGCCCTCAGGAGTGTGTTCTAGACAAGTGTGTTGACCTTTGTACTTAGGCACAGAGGATGGCCTGTCTGTCATGTCAGATGGTGCCCTGCTTGTCTTCCCTCACAGCCACTAGTTGTGGACGGTGGTGGCAATTGATACAACTAATGCATACAATAATGCGGAACATAATCTAGGTAATTTTTGAAACATGGAAGACTTTTGTCTACCACAGCAGGCAACAAGAGTGATACACATATTTTTGTGTCTGCGAGTTAACAATTTCTGCACATGTGGATTGTTTTCATATTGTATCCTAACTGTACTTTAAACCACAGTGTGCCTCATGGCTCTGTTCTTGCCCCCTTGCTGTTCATCATTCGTCCTGCATGGAGGCTACATCACAAGCACCGAGTTTTTGATCTAAGCTGATGACATGACAATCTGACCAACATATGAGAATCTTGATATGCAATGTAAACAGCTACAAAATGCTCTTGTTGTACTCACTGAATATGTACACACTGTTGGTTCCCAACTATCAATAAGAAAGTCCTGCTAAATTCATGTTACTAACAATTAAGACAGGGAAAACTAAGGTCAGTCTTTGAAATTGACTTTGAGCTAGGAATCAACCCATCAGTCATAATAAAAACAAAAAAGTTACCTCTCTTTAGCCTTGAAATACATCATTCAGGTTCAGGCTCGAACTGGCCTAAGCCAGTCTTGACGTCATCGGCCTTGATTCTGCACTTAGTATGCAGAATTGAGCCAAATAGTGGTGGAGCTCGCATTGAGGTGACACACCAAATCGCAACTTTTGTCATTTGGCCATATGTATCGCCTATCAAGCACAGTTTCAGTGACTGTGTGCTCAGCAATGGGCTAGACTGGATGTCACTATTCGAGAAGTGAGGGCAATAATGGACTGAATCCTGCCTTATCTCAATCAGCTACTTAAATTGCATGCCCAGCTGAACACAAATATGGAACTTGAAAATTATTTTTCCTATTTCTGCGCACAGCCGTCCATTTGACACAAAAAAGGCATAATGCAAAACTGAGAGACACTAATTATGCAGACTATCAGATCCCGCCACACTAAATTACCTAGGAAAGTTGGCAAATATTCTAAACAGCATAAAAAAGGCGAAAATTAAGACAAGGAAACTATGGGCAGGCTGGCGTGTACTTTTGGGTTCTCATTTCTTACTGTAAGAATATTCTAGGTTCATATGTGATGTCATTGTGATGAGAAAAGAAAGAAGTTAGGCAAGGTTGTCAGCTGCTATGGGGTGTGCTTTATTAGAAAGTATAGGCTGCATTAGTACCTGTGCGGGTAAACCAGTGTGTTCCTTGATCAGTGAAGCTATTTTAGCATACAATAGCTGCCTTGAGGCTACTTATTTTGCTTCAATTGATGGGCGGAAGGTATCTTGCTTTCTTAAAACAATTTTCACAGGGAAGTGCTGCATACTTATAAGGTGCATATGATATCTAAGGCAACATGTAAAGCTTTATTTTAATAGTAAAGCCTTAGCCATCACTAACATCTGTGCTGTAAACTGATATGGCAGTACCACTCTTACAATTTTAGCCGTTGTTTGCAGCTAAGCATGCCGGAATGCAGACAATTTTTTCTTTCTTTCTTTGAAAATCTTGGTCACAAACCTGTCTCATGTACTGATGAAGTTAAAATTGTCATTGTCCAACATCTCCATGCTACTTAATATGAAAACTAAGACTTCAGCTCCATGTGCCAGGTGGCACGTGTGGTACCTGAGCACTAAAGAAAGGAAACTCAGGGCTGCCTTAATAATCACCAAAAATCTCTTGCGTATTCTTTTAGTGAACTATTCAAACATTAGGTTACGTTCACATACTTCTCCATAGCTTTTGACTGACAACGTTCCTTCTACTTTACAACATATGGTTTCAGGAAACATCTTTCGGCTATCACACAACTAGCCATGGAACTTCACAGCTTTGAAGAGTTGTGAATAAATCAGGGTTATTATTTCTGATGTTTAATAGTACAAGGACCTGGAATGACAAAAGAGTGCCATGAATGTTTCATGATACATACAATAATTAAATATGGATTGCTGTGAATAATAATTATTGGCGGTATAGAGGCCTAAAATTACTAGCTGTATAGGAGCCTAAAAGATATATACTGACAAAATTACAATCCTATAAGTGATGTTTGTGTTTACTAAAATGCATGAGGAGATGAGAAAAAAATGTGGTTGATCCCTCTTATATAGGAATCGGTATAGAACACGAAAGTCAAACGTGTCTTCACAGAAGTAGTGTAATGTTTATTGCACATTGATATATAATGTCTATTGGTGTTTTGTGGCTAAAGCGCCCTTAGGCGTTGATGCACCCACGCTGACGCCTGGTGGCACGTCTCCTCCATCACGACTACCAACGTCGATGACCATGAGCAACCGTCGTGCATATGGAAGCTGCACTACGCTGCACACGCTAGCACAACGCGAAAGACGAAGCACGTAACTGACACACTAATACAACGCGCAAGACAAAGCACGTAACTGAATCGTCACCGAGTCAAATCAGCGCGTACAGCGCGTCGTAATTGCAGCCTCCGCGATCAACTTCAGAAACATTTTCAGAGCTAATTGCGGAGGCCACGCTCCGCTGTGCTGAGTACGGTGAACGCCACCTAGGTGGCGTTGGTAGTGCTTCTTGATGCCAGCGTCCCTTCGAATGCTGGCATCGAGGCGTCGTAGTGCTGAGACCACCGAAGCGTTCACTGTCGGTGCGCGTTAGTGTCATAATGCAGTACTTCTCTTTTCTGCTCGTAGGCGGCGGCACCGCCCCGAGCAAGAGCGCGGGTACACGGAGGAGTGTTAGATATATAAGGCGCGTCTGTGTAGCTCTCTGCAAATGCGTTTCTGGCGCAATGGGTTAAACGCTCGGCGATCTATCGTCGCGGACCGAGAGGTCGTGGGTTCGATTTCCAAATTTTGCATGTTTGTGGAACTTTTTCTTCTGGTTTCTTTCTTTGTATTATGTTCGTGTACATTGTAAGCTGACGTATTTCCGTGACGGAAATACGTCAGTGAAGTCTTGGTGGACCCCGGCATAAAACACTTTCGTGTTAAAACATTTGAACTGGTGTGGTCTTTTACCAAGCACTCTGGGCCTTGCCATAGCCCTTACACACAAGGGTCTGGAAGCCAGTGCTCCATGTGCACTGCAGCATTGCAGCTTAAGCCTCCAACTGGAGGCAATGCTATGATTTAAGACTTTGAAGACACTATATATATCTGGCATACCTACATCATTGGAAAAAGTACATGACACTTTTGTTATTGAAAAGCAGATTGTTGCCGAGGAAAAGGGCTGTGTACACAGGTACACTTTATATCCAACTTCCTGTCACAGCCTACGCAAGGCTGACAGTATTTGTCAAATAAATAAATAAAAACAAAAATGTAATGTCTGCAATAGAAAAAATACATTGTTGTTATGTTGTTTTATGGATAGACCTTCTGTGAACACATGGAGAACAGGTAGTCCCTCCACACTTGTTGCATATGTTAATGGCTCACTGCTCATCAGAAGGTAAGAATGTGTACATGCCACCTATTTTTAATCTACACATTCCAAATTCCAGCCACCTTGCTTGTCTTTCCAATGGGATGAGGCTGCACTAAGCGTAAAAGGTAAAAAAAGCACAGTATGGTTGCCAAACAAAACACGCGTCCAAGTGTATATGCTGCTAACTAAACGTGGTATGCCTGATCATGTTATCTTGTGGTGAGGTCTAACATGAGAGTGCAGGAGCACCACCGCTCCTTGTCTTCAGCTCAACCACCTTAAAATTTGGCCAGTCAATGTCACTCAAGTGGCTGTAACCCCATGCTCAATCACACACTTATGCTTTCGCGTTGTTGGAGATTTATATGAAGAAGACTAACGCTCCTGGCGCATGCCTTTCTTCTTCTTCAGTCTTTTACTGTTCCAATAAACACCGAACGTGCTATACACGGTTCTGTGACTTCTTTCATTCATAAAACCGGCCATTGTAACAAATTATTGAGCGAAATAAACAAATGTATTAGTCAGCCTTATTCTGCAACCTTCGTGACCAAGGGATGTGATTATCTAGATGACGTGTGTGCGAGAGTGAAATGATTGATTGTTGCTTTTTTACTTTTGTCCCTTCTTTGGTTTTTACACGTCTATTCTACCATGATCTGTCATTGTTTTGTTATCATGTGGCTTTGTGAATATACTTTTTAAATTTGTTTTTCGTCTTGTTAACTGTTGCCTCGGGACAAGGAAAAGGGAACTCCTATAGGAATTGTCTTATACATAAGGCAATGTATATATATATATATATATATATATACTCAAAAAAGGAAAAAAAGACGAACGTTTATGGCATATTTACTGACTGACGTTTCGGCCGGAGGACCGGCCTTCGTCGGAGTGAATACAAGTGTGGTTGCGTTACAGGTATATATACGCACTAGACACTTATCGCGTTGTCCCACACGACATGCGCACAATCAAACCCTAGTCACAGCACGGTGATAAATGAATATATGAAAATGAAGTGATCAATGAATATACCTTCAGGTCTGGCGCGAAGCCCTTCATCTTGTATGCATATATATATATATATATATATACCGGATGTTCCAGATTAAGTTTTAAGGAATTTTTAAAGATCACCTGTGGCAGGTAGCATCATTCTTATTATTGAGCTGGTTTATTCGAAGAGGCAGACATAATTAGTAGCACGAGAAATTGAAACACATATTCAACTAATTAACAAAAATTGATTGATGAAGTTCTTAGTTAAATACTTTACGACACATATTGCAATTTATGAATGGTAGCCGGTGAGATTGCAAGACGCATCCACTTGAAATGAATATCCAGGATGACACAAGTTTCGAGATATTATTTCCCAAAGTGTGGGACGAAATACATGGGCATTCCAGTTACTTTAGTACTTCAATGTAAGAAACAGCATTTTGGTAAAAAAATAAGTGGAACAACAGTGACTTTTACGGCGAGTTTAAAGTAATAATAACTTTATTTCCATCAACTTGGTGGAGGAGGCACAGAACACCCATACAAACTTAGAGAAGGGAAACTGTACCTTCCATAGTGCAACGAAAATAAGCGTAGCGGTGGCGTTGTGAACTAAAGTATGCGACCGAGAGATGGCACTGGCAGAATCGAAACTAATATCATCATCATTAGGTAGTGAGCAATGTGGCCGCTACGGTAGCGGTTCGTAGGGCTGGTCGCGCTGCTCGCTCACTGGTTTGGGGCGTTTTGTTACCGCTTTCGGGGAGGTATTCGTGTGTACTGTACTCTAACATGATTACAGATATCTTCATTGTGTCGCCAGGTGACAGAGAGGCCTCAACTGGCAATAAAACACTTCAAACAAGTAAGCTCACATTGTTTATTGTCAATGGTGAATGAGGCAGTACATGATCACAATTTTCGTACAGCTCAGGTGGACTTAATGTTGTCCGTCACTGAGTTTACAACGTACAGAAACACAGATAACCATCTATTTATTGGAACCCAAAGCTGAAATCGAGCGAAGTTTTCTCATCGTGTTCGGCGTGCCGTATAGCAGGGAGAACGAAGGTTCAGACAGTGATATTTATGCCGAGCTGCCCTCGTACTTGTATTGCGTACAGTGCTGCTTGACGTTTTATATTCTCTGCGTTCGACGATTTCCGATAGATTAAAGAAAGGAACACAAACAGTTACTCGGCAAAAATGTACTGTCAGCAAGATAAGCTCGAGCTGCAATGTCTCATTGCTCTCATAACACATTGGCGAGAGGCACGAAGTGTAGGAGAGGGGCGTTATGCCAAATTTACATCACATTTTCTGCTCTTGATATTTTTCTGCTGCACATTTAGTGTTCAGGTGCGGCAGCAAAGGCTTTGACACAAGTGGAGTACTCGTAGGGAAACCAAGGAACGTTATGGAGACAGCAGTGCTTACAAGGACTTCTGGAAATATTGTGTGAATAAACAAGGACACTAAATCAACATATAAGCAAGCCCAATTAATGCTCACAGATCCTTGGAAAATGGAATTTGTGGTTTCATGTTGAAAAAGAATCTCGGTATAGGTATTCAAACACAGCAAAGAGGTTGCAAGGAGATGAACACTTCAGTGAGTAACAGAGGTGACCAAGGGAGGCCTCAGCTTGAAGCCAACGTTTCACCAAGCAAACATATTTGTGAGGGCCGAGACGAAGACAAGTTCCCACGCTGAGGTTTCCCTTGCTCGTTCACTGTTGATTAGCTGAATGTTAAGCTGAACTTATTGTGCGAGTACATTTCAAAATATTTTTGGGAGCACACTGTGCACAGGTTTTGTCATCTGCTGTTTGAAGAGACAGAAAATTTGCTTTTAGTGATTTCTCAAGTTTGTGAAGTGTGAAATAGGCTGGCCGGTTGTGTGAGCTTGCCTTTTCTAGCTATCTCTTATGGTGCAGTACTAGCCTAGTTATTGATTTCATGCAAACTGTATATGAGCCTCTTGTAGTAAACAAATGTAAAATCATGCGCATTTCTAATCCTAGCAGTTGCCATGCTAACGTTCCCTTAGATTTTGTCATGTCATATAAATAACTTAAATTGGACCAATAATATAGAGTACGTCATTAGCAGTGCTAATCGCATGCTCGGGTACTTATGGCGCAACTTTTCCAAAGCACCATCTACTTTAGAACTACAGCTTTACAAGACTAATTCGCTGGAAACTTGAATATGCATCTGCAATATGGGATCCCAGTCGTGTTAATCTTATTACTTCACTTGAACTAGTACAAAATAACTATACTTTTATTTCTAATTATAACCGTACCACGAGTATAACTTCAATGTAAACTGGCCTAGCACTCATTCCACTAGCTAATCGCCGCAAAGTCGGCCATCTTTTGCTATTTCATAAAATTTTCTATCGCACCACACTTCATGACGACTTCATACTGCGCCCTCAGTGCATTTGAAACTGCGTCGATCATCGCAGTAAGGTAGGAAATGATTTATGGAACACGAAGTTTTTCTTTCATGCCCCGTACATCTCAGGAATGGAACCACCAAGTATCGTAGCCATCACAGATAACAAACTTTTTTGCAAAACATTAGCTAACATTGTATAATCAGGAGAATCATTATGTTACAAGAACTCACTGCACGTGTTTGTTTTACTCTACTACTTTGTAACCACTCCCCTCTTTAATACCTGTGGCCCTGAGGGTACTTTAAGCAAAAAATAAAATGAGTTTCACTCAACATGAAGTGCCATTTCCTTAAAATTGCATTAAGCGCTTTTGATCATTTTAAAATTCTTTGCATTTTCATGTAACAAATTATCGTTGTGAGGGAACATGTGATAATTCGTGGTACTAATGCCCGTCAAATTTATTTGCAAAGAGCAGATGACAGAGTTTGTGCATTAGCAAGTAGGAGCTTGCTACATTGTTTCTGTTCTGATCGTCATGGCTATAATGACTGCAAAAGAAACAAGTTCGGACTGAACATGTTACTTCTCCGATTGTCATAAAGCGCCCTTAAAAGCAACTAAGCTTGTATGTCAAATTTCTCATTCCCGCTCAGTATGATACAGAACTGTAGACTGCTGTTTTCCTAATAGGGCTCACACCTCTCTATCTGGTAAACTTCCAAACATTTCATAGTGAGGCACGTAGTTCAAGAGGACCTGTTGTCATTGGGGTGACAGTTGAGCATCTTGTGGCTTAGCGTGGGCAGCTTGCAGACCAATAATCTCTCTTTTGTCCGTCTTCCTGAAAAGAGAAATGACAAAGCCATGACACACATGTAAGCAAAAAATGGTGAAACAAAAGTTAGTCCCATAAATGAAGAAAAATCACGGTTCTAGTTGAAGTGTTCAGAAACATACCCTGTGAGGATTCTGGCCCTTGATGTTACTTCCAGTGGAGACACGTTCACAGTTGACTTCTATGTCCAGAGACAATAGAGTCCAAAAGGATGAGTCCAAATATGAGCAGCGTCTTGGAGGCTGGAGTCGAAAGAAAAAAGAGCCTCCATTACTATGCTGGAAGTGTGCGTGAGTTTGTGATTCATGTATGACAGAGAACAGTGCACGAAACGCTTCATGACAGAAAAATGCACAAACACACACACACAACACTGTTTTGAGTGTGCATTTTTTTCAGTGGTGTCCTTGTGTGGGCTGTGCTTAGTCAAGTCTCGATTAGATGACAATTGTTTCTGCCAGATACTAGTAATAAACACAGTCATTTTATTATGTCTCAAATGTAGTTAATCTAACTGTATCACCGGAAGTACACTTGTCACTAATGTGCAGTGAATGTAACGCGATGTATCATTTATGCAGAAACAGCCAAAACTTTATTATTTATGCTGTACTCATGTTAGCAATTTTAGCAACTTGGCAAAGTAGCAAGAGCCTCGTTTGAATTGCTTTGGAAGGGCAATAACTTTAGAATTATTACTATTTTCTACTTTTAAGAGATGACGACAGGAATCTGCTTTATTTGCCTCGCATGCAAAGAAATTCAAAGTTGAAAATGCGAAGCACTGCTTTTTTACTCACCGGCTGCAAGGTTAATCCGCTTTCGTGGGTAGTCTTCAAGCAGACTGTTCTCGATTCCAGCGATGAATTTTCGTGCTGGCCAGCACTTTTTTTTTCGAGCAACCAGACGCAACGCGGCCAGACGCGGCAGATCACAAACAGCGGAAGCCGTGCATGCAGCCGCCAGTGAAATGCCGCAGCTGAGAAAGTTCACCGTCTTTAAACACGTTCGCTTGGTGGCAGCTATCGAATGTTGGACGCATAAACTGGCTGAGGTATTATTGATATCTAATTCAAATGAACCTGCGTGATGCTGCGCAAAGGAAACGACCACCCCGTTCGCAAGTATAACCGCCGTACAATTTGAATCGATAAACGGCACAGACTGCAATCGATACCAGTGGGCTGCCGCTAATCACATGTCAGTGAGGCCTCAAAACCTTTATTCAAGTAACAAAGTACGGACTTTAATAACAGAAGTCCAATAAAAACAATAGACTCCTTATTTTGTAAAAAAGTGACACTGTAATTGTGTTTGTCGGTTATTATATGTACATTAATAGCTCAAATATTGAGTCGTGTTGAGCGCCCCTAGCAGAAAAAATACAAACTAAAGTATTCGACCAAATTACAGTAGCTCCACTTGCGCGCTTAGGCTGGAACGCGTCGTGGTTGATTTTTCGCCCTCTGTGGCCATTTGGTGAACTCGAGAGTTTCCGGGGCCTGGAGGAGGCTGCAAGTAAAAGCTGCTGCAGTAGAGGCAGCTTGACGAGGCCCGCAGCCCCCTTACAGAATATTCGGCAACAACAATTCATACATGTATACACATGTGCATTATTCATATATATCTATATATACCCACATGTACTCACATACACGCATCATCATCATCATCAGCCTATTTTATGTGCACTGCAGGACGAAGGCCTCTCCCTGCGATCTGCAATTACCCCTGTCTTGCGCTAGCGTATTCCAACTTGCGCCTGCAAATTTCCTGACTTCGTCAACCCATCTGGTTTTCTGCCGACCTCGACGGCGCTTCGCTTCTCTTGGTATCCATTCTGTAACCCTAATGGTCCACCGGTTATCCTTCCTACGCATTACATGGCCTGCCCAGCTCCATTTCTTGCGCTTAATGTCAACTAGAATATCGGCTATCCCTGTTTATTCTCTGATATGGGGCAGAAACTTGGAGGTTAACAAAGAAGCTCGAGAACAAGTTAAGGACCACACAAAGAGCAATGGAACGAAAAATCTTAGGACTAACGTTAAGAGAAAGAAAGAGAGCGGTGTGGATCAGAGAATAAACAGGGATAGCCGATATTCTAGTTGACATTAAGCGCAAGAAATGGAGCTGGGCAGGCCATGCTAAAATTATGTTGGCTTCCAGAAATAAGTTTATAGTATGGGAGTTGTAGGGGACATTAAAGAGCAGCCGAACAAACTTCTTTTGCAAGACAAGTAATTTATGTAAATTAACAAAAGTAGTTGTACCCCATACCCCTAAGCAGTAATAGAGGTATGAATAAAAAGGAGAATTATAAATTAGAAGTTTAACTTTAAACGGCAACAGTGATTTACATTTCCACGTCATGCCAATGACTCTAGATAACTGGATTGTAAGGGCGTCAATATGCTCTTCCCAAAGCAATGTTACTCGAAAACGTTATGCCGAGAGTTTTCATACTAGTAACCATTTCTATTGTTTTGTCCCCATACATAATGTTAATATTTGAATTCACTGGCTTATTTTTAGACCTAAAGAGCACAGCTGTTTTTTTTTGTATTTAATTCTAATTGGTTCATTATTGACCAGTCCCTCAGCTTAGAGAGCATATGAGGTTCATTTCAGACTCTATATCTGTACAGCTTGTTCCTGAAACAAATATACTGGTGTCATCAGCATACAGGACATATTTCGCGCGTAGGTAAATGTTCATTAAATCATTGATATAAGCATTAAAAAGAAGGCGCCCCAAAACACTTCCCTGCAGAACTCCTCTTGAAATAGGCTTCATACTTGAGCAATGCATATCTATCTGAACAAATTGCTGTCTGCTTGCCAGGTAAGATTTAATTAGTGCTAAATAATGACCTTGAATGCCATAGCTATCAAGTTTTTCAAGCAATGTTAAATGGTGAATATTATCGAATGCTTTCCTAAAATCCACATAGACGCCAAGCACAAGTCTTCTTTCTTTAAACTGGGATAAAATGAATTCCTTTTGTTACAACAGTGCATGTTCCGTAGATTTAAGCTTTCTGAAGCCGAATTGGGCTTCAGAAATTTGATGGCGCATATCTCCAAACTGGTGCCATTCTCGAAATTCATTCCAAGTGGATACGCCTGACAAGCTCACCGGCAACAATTCGTAAATTGCAATATGTGTCGTAAAGGAATTATAACCAAGAAACTAATTAGTGAATTTTTGTTAGTTGAATATGTGTTTTGCTTTCTCGTGCTACTAATTATGCCTGCCTCTTCGAATAACCCAGCTCAACGATGAGAATTATGCTACCTGCCACAGGCGACTTTTTAAATTCCTCAAAACTTAATGTCGAACTGCCGGTGTATGTATATATATATATATATATATATATATATATATATATATACGAGCGTTTTCCTTCAATACAGGAATTTCTTGTGAATACGGTCCATCTGTTTATTTTCTTCACCTTTTTTTCATCTGTGTTCCATCGTGCTGCCAAGGCATTGCTATAAATCTGCACCAACTTGTCCACCTTTCAGTCATTCTGCCCTAAGTGTAATTCATTACTGACTTTTCTATATTCCATGTATCTTGCCAATAGCTTCTGATCATACTACACAAGAATAGCTTTAGGTCCAGGAATGAAACAGGAGCTCCACTTTCATGGCCTCTATAAGTGATCGACAGTGGTGCACCGCCGGGGGGGGGGGGGGATTCGGGTGTTGTACCCCCCCCCCCCTGAGACCGAGTTACCCCCCCCCCCCCCCCCCCACGCGTCCATCCCCACCAGTCCAACATGTACCTTCAGTGCTCTGTTCACATTATCATTACAATTCAGGAGGTGGCTTAAGGTCGAATTTTCCTGATTAACAAAAACACTCTATCACTGTCTTGTATTTATTCATTCACTCTTCAATTAATTTGAGTAAAACGCTGAAGAAATCAACATCGTCATCATCCTTGGTGTCATTATATCATTATAATTATTAGCCATTTTATTTCTTGTTGGATTCCTCTCGCTAAAGCAAGGAAATTGCATATTATGCAAAGTGCTTGCTTCCCCCCCCCCTCCCTCCACCACAAGAATTTAACCCCCCCCTGGCAGAGATCCTGGGTGCGCTACTGGTGATGGATGCCGCTTCCTGATCCGCAGGCCAGAGGTGGAGCCTGGGCAGCCTTCACGGGGGGGGGGGGATCTGCCAGTGCCGCAAGCTCATTTCATTGTAAGCTTCGGCGAGCAGGCACCACACACAATTAAGCCATGCACAATACTTGTGCAACTAGCTTAGTACCATGTTTTTGTGGTTTTTGTATGTTTCCACTACTTTCACTGTGCTAAAGCAGTCAGTGTGTAGTAATATAGCTTTATGAATGCTTGTGCCTATAATATATTTTATGGCGAAAGTAACTGATAGTGCTTTAGTTGTAAGAATGCTAGTTTGCAGATTAACAGCCTCACATGAAATAAAAGAAAATCTCAGTGCTGCAAACAACACTCTTGCTTGTGAGTTTGAGGCGTCAGTGAAAAACTCTGAGCATGCATACTTATATTTCAGTTCTAGATAGTGCAGTCGTATAAATGCAAACCTAGCACATGCTTGGAAGTTTAAGAAATTAGGTGTCACACTCTTTGCACTGCCACTGTCAAGGTGGCAAATGTTTAGCAGGGGTCATTAAACTATTTTTAAGGATCGATATGTCTAAGATCTGGCAGCAATGGTCCTAACATGCATTGTGAATGGCAGTCTGCACGTCAGCCATGTAAATAGATCAGAGTATTCGACATATCGTCTACTACAGTGTGGCAGCGGTGTTGAGGATCTGAGTGAAGAAGAAGTAGTTTAATGATTTGAAAATGTAGAGAGGTTGGCCGGAAAATGGAACATCTGGCCTGCTACTCTACGTAAGGGAAGGGGAAGAGGGGAAGAAAGAGGATCACAATGGGGGATGACAATGGGAGGAACGAGGTGAAAGGACACATTGCATAAATGTTATCACAATCGTGAGTCCAGGCCCGTGTCGCCTAAGAAACGTGAAATAGCACGCATTGTCTCTATCGTCTGCCAACTCTGTGGCCATGCGCCCAGCAAGAGGTCCTCCGACAGTGGTCCATTGTATAAATGCCTCAAGAATCTGAGTGAACTATAGCATAAGTCTACTAAGTGACACACTTGACTGGGGACTGGGAGGTGGGGGAGGGGTGGAATGGGGCTTTGCCAACCACAAACATACACAGACATTTCGGGGAGGGGACGCGTCCATTGTGCCCCCCCCCCCCCCCCTGGCTATATGCAACTGACTTTGCTACAGGAGCCGAGCACTTGGGGCACATTTCTTAGTTAACTTTAGGCGATCTCTAAGGCCAGTGGATGGATGGTGTAAGGGTCAATCCAGGCCAAAGTCTGTAAAGAGATACTTCCTGCGCCCATGTAAGATCCCAGGGAACGAAGCAGACATACCGGGGAAGTAAGGCGCATATATATGTGTACCACCAGAGGTTAGATTTCAGTGCGTAGTGGAGAGCATGGCGATCAAATGGAAGGAATACAGCTAGGTGTCACATATGAGGCAGGTGATTGAGCCAATTGGTCTGCCCAAGTGGTTGAATCAATTCCATCTATTCCCTTGTACTCAGTGCACCTCAATAATGAGATGTGAGGAGTTGTAGAGTCTGTAGATTTATTGACAGATTTCTAGCATTCTTAATTGTAACTTATTTGAGGTGCTTCACTGCAGTAAGTAATTGGGCACGTTAAGTTAAGGCGCTCGAGCACGCTCTAGCAAGCAGAGTGCGCTCTTTTAAACTTAACAGCTAAAAAGCGACTTCCGGTGCGTAATTACGGAGCGCGCTCTACGCGCTCCACCCTGGAAACGGTGCGCGAGAGAGAGCGCCTGCACGGCTTCCGGAAAAATGACGTTAAGCTCCGAAGGCGTTGCACTCAAGCGCACTCGAACATGCTCCTTTGGAGTTCGGAGCGTGCTAACTTAACGTGCCCATTGAGTCTTTTGTCGTAAGTGATCAAGGAGTGATTTGCACTATTGTGATGTTGGGTGCTGTACTGATGGACTTGATGACATCGTGTGAGGTTTGCAATTCAAATAGTAGTGAGTTGGGCGTTACAGCCTTGTAGGTGTTGGAAAATATAATATCGGGGTGAGATGGGCTCACATAGTTTTGCTATGCTCAGCATGTCACAGATGCCCATTTCTGGTAAGTCTCACAAGATGCCACAGCGGATTTTGTTGTAAATCTGTTATAAAGCTTATAACAGATTTTGTTATAATTTAAAGGATCATTAGAGTGTTTCAGGGTGCAAGTGTTTTAATATCTCGTGTATATATAATTCGATCAAGTTCGATCCAGGGGCAGACTTATTACAGAAATTTAAGAAAGCTTTAAGCTCAGAATGACAATGGCATTGTGGAACATACTTGCAGTTGAGTTGTTTTTGTTCAGCCATTTCATATAAAAGAATCTTATAATGTGCATTACTAGGAAACATGTTCAAAATTTGCAGCTCCCACCCTCCCAGGTGAATTCTTTGCCTGGCCTCATAATGTGTTCCCTTAATTGATAATTAGCCAATGGCAAAGCGCGGCTTCTTTCGTTTTAGCTTTTCAAGACCACCAAACAAGACCCACGACTGAGTCACCTTTCAGTACAGTTTTGAATGCATTTTCAAGATCACCGGGATCGGCCCAGTTTACTATTACTCTATCGAGAATCGGCTCATTTTACTGAACGATACGCACGAGGACGCAGCTAATCCCGGGGACGCGGGAAAATAAAGCTTCTGAGCTGTGGTGCAGTGCGTGCGCAATGGTGGCTGCCGCATCGGTTTCTCCGTGGTCCGAGCCAGTAATGTTTGCGCAGCTATGATGGCAATAAGACGCACAGCGCTGCAGCAAACGCGGTGTCAAGAGGCCAGTGGATGATCATACTGGTTGCTTCGATCTCGCAAACGACTCGCGGTGACAGACTTAATTTTCCTAAGGTAGACAGCTAGCCAATATGGACCCGGCCCTTTGAGGTAACATTCGAGTGACAGTGCAAGGGCTGCAGTTTCACGTATCCGTCACACTGTATGTAAGTCTATATTGCGGCGTTCGGTGAATGCTGTAAACACAGCATGCGGCTGTGTAAGCGTCGACATGTAGTGTACGCTTGCAGCGCTTGTTGTCGTCTGCTGCACACACACTCGCCAAGTGACTTGCGCCTGAGAGGAAACGGGGGAGAAGCGTTCCCTAGGGCTCTCGGGTGCCGCGCGGGGAATACAGCGCGCAAGATGGTCAATCAAATTGCTTTCTTTCTCTGCAGGCACCTAATAGCTAATATAATATTTTGCTGTCTTGTAATACTGAACGCTAACTATTATTATACAGGAACCCATGACTAGTATGGTTGAAAACATTTTGCGATGATGTCCTTAATCAAAATGTGTATATTAATTAACGCGTAAGACAACTTTCTTTCATATCGACGTAAGTTCAACGCATTGTCTAGTAAGATTTTATATATTTCGATTGTTTTTAGTTTAATTTATTAAAGTGACGTCACTTCCGTGCGTTGCTGGAGCCGTGTCTGTGTGGACTCGTCTAGAGTGCACCGCGGCACAGGAGACGCTGCCAAATCTGGGATGCTATCAGCAAAGGCGGCGCGGGATATAAATGCCTACCGACGGCTCGTTCCTCCGTGCACAACACCTTCGCCAGGATGGTGCGCTTACCGCCGTTACTTTTGCAGGTCAGTTATCTGAAAAATGGCCATTGTCTAAAGTCTAATAGCGGTGTCGTGCCCGGTATAGCTGTATGATTATGTGAAGCGAGAGCTGTTTGCCGCCGCGGTTGTATTATTTTATTACGAACCGGCTGCTTCTGGTTGCAGGCGATGTTGAAATGAACCCTGGTCCTGATACCGATGACTTTCATGTTCGCTTGCTTCCGTTTTGGAAGCTGTGTGCAGGATTGAAGATGGGCAAACGACAATATTACGTGACCTATAGGGCGTTAAGGATCGCAAAAGAGCCTGCTGACTTGGAAAGCAGTCGCTTATGTGATAGCGTGTCGACTTATGAGTCTGCCTTGTCTACGGTTGGCACGTCCGACATTAGTTCGCCTGTCAGTAGCCTTTCTGAACAATTAAATCAAATATATTTAAGGTGCACTAACAATAAAAACAGGATACACCGTTCTAACTTGCGCTCCTTTGGGATTCAAGATGAATTGAAAGAATGGACAACATGAGAACTAAAAGTAACTCGCCTATACTCTGAACAGCTCGGTATTCAAATGAACGGTTGTCAGTTTCAACATGTACATCGGCTCGGCCGCTTTAGCACCGAGAAATGTAGGCCAATAATAGCAAAACTGTCCTTTTTTTATAGACAAGCAGAAAATTTTGGCCTCGGCACACAAACTAAATGATTCGCCGTTTTCTATACGTGAAGATTTTTCGCAAACAACGCGCCAAGCAAGGAAGAAGCTCCTTGAGTTTGCCAAAGCACAAAATAACCAATTCAAATTGTGAGTCGACAAGTTACGAATAGCAAACAAAATATACAAGTACGATCCATAGACTAATTATGTTGTGTTAGATACTCGATAACTAGGCTATAATGCGCGTGCACGGGCGTGCAGGATATCTTCCAAAGCACACGAGGCACGTTCGCTATCACTCTCTTTCACTAGTGTCAGAAGCCTATATCCAAAACACGAAGAAATCTGCTCGTTTCTGGACGATTGCGACACTGATGTAATTGCTCTCACAGATACATGGTTGCATCTAAACGTCAATGACAACAAAATGCGATGTGCCAAGTACGCCTACACAATATATCGATACGATCGCTCAGCCAATGAAGGTGGTGGTGCTTACTTGGCATGAAAAAGGCGTCTTTTATAGTTCAAACGAACCCGGATCTTGATATTCTATGGGTTGTGTGCCCAGTGTACCCTGCTAGACTTCTAACAGGAGTTCGTTACCGCCCACTTGACTGCACCACTCCATTCATGGATGACTTAAGAAAGAGTACATTCATTGCGATGGAGAGCTGCCCAACTGAAAATGTATATATTTTCAGGGCCTTTAAGTTTCCCAACATTGACTGACCCTTGTTGTCTTCATCTTGTCGTACGTCGCAAGACTTTTTCAAACTTACCTTAGATTTCAACTTGACGCAACTTGTTCGCCAACCAACCCCTCGCACGAACATTCTTGATTTGGTCCTTACCACTGCTCCTGAAACTATCCGATCCATCTTATTCCGCGATGGATTTAGCGATCATCGACTACTCCAACTAGATATTAAGGTATCAGTTAACCCCACAGGGGCAACAAGGAAATAGATACGAAACTATAATGAAGGCAACTATGAAAGCATTATTGCTGAATTAGAGTCACTTTCTCACGAAACTTTCCTTCCAACATTTTCACTTCACTCCGTTGATGCTAAGGATACGATATGGACATTAGTTGATAAATACATCCCGCTCACCTGTCACTAACGCCAACAGTATCCTGTGGTTTGATAGGCCGCTACTTAAGAAAATAAATTATAAAAGACGTCTTTACAATAATCTGAAACGTCACCTAAGTCCATCATCTTCGTCTGAATACAAGGTGTATACCTTAAAGAATACTTCTCAGCAGTATCAGCTGCCAAAGACAACTACTATCTTAAGACCTACTGGTGGGCTAGGCTAGTTAGTTAATCATGATGTATACGGCAGCGCACTTCGATACAAGGAGGCGTGTGTTTGTTCACTGCGTTACATCCATGTATAGAAGGGCTGCCATATTACAACAAATACTACATTAGAGTTCTTCCCTCGCTTTTAAAATCAAACCCCAAAATATTTGGGCAATTATGCCAGCGCATGGTAATGAACACCTCAGCCTAATTAACGACTGCAACATTCTCATAACTAATGAGTGTGTATGTGTGTTCAATGCCTTTTTTTCATCAGTCTTCCCTCAGGAAGAACGAAAAGAAAGGGAACCGAGGGGCCCGATTTTATTAATCATATCGTAGGAAGCCAACAAACATAGACACCAAGGACAACATAGGGGAAATTACTTGTACTTACTAATTGAATTAAAGAAATGATAAATTAATGGAAATGAAAGTGGATGAAAAAACAATCTGCCGCAGGTCGGGAACGATCCCACGTCTTCGTATTACGCGTGCGATGCTCTTACCAATTGAGCTACCACGGCGCCATTTTCCCATCCACTTTCTGGGGTATTTTATGTTTTACAACTAGAATTAACCCTGGGAGTGTTAGCCAGCGCCACCACTCACAAACCTTAACGGTGACATCCTTTCTGCCGCAGGCCTCACGAGTACGTGATCTTTTTGGGTGAAGGCAACTGGTCAGTAAACCCACATATGCTACCTGAAGGCATCAATGTTGCCGGATGTTGCCTCAGGAAGGTCATTCCAACGACCCATAACTGCTGACCAAAATTATTAATATACGGAAGCAATAACAGTCACCCCAGAGGGCGTGGCAAGTCTTATCAGAAATGTAAAGTTATGCACGTCTGCAGGAATTGACGATTTGAATTCTAAAATATTAACTAATACGTTGCCTACATCTAGCCTTATCCTGGGTCTTATTTTCGATCAATAATTATCAACTAGTCAGTTTCCTATGAACTGGAAGACCACGAAAGTTATCCCCGTGTTGACATCTGGCAGGCGCGACACGCCTGAAAACTACCGCCCAATCTTGTAAAATTCTTGAGTATATAATCACTTCATACATCTACACCCACTCTGAGTGAAACATCGTTTTCTCTGTTAATCAACATGGCTTCCGAAAAACCCTTTCCTGTGTTGCCCAGCTGCTTGAACTTACAACTGATTTGCATTTCAAAATGGACGCTGGTAAACAATCCAACTGCCTAAACTACATTCACTTTGTCTTGATTCAGCTACAGTATCGTGGATGCGCAATTTCCTGTCTAACCGCCGCTACTTTGCTTGTGAATAACTGCGCATCCCCCCCCCCCCCCCCCCCCCCCTCACCGACGTGTCCTCTGGAGTACCCCAAGTTAGTGTCCTCGGACCACTGCTCTTTCTGATATGTGGAAATAATCTGCACCATACTATGAGTCCGTCTTTTCTCAGATGATTGCATTATCTACGAGGCAGTGAAATCTGCTAACGATCACAATACCCGGCAAGATGATGTATCGCGTATATTGAATGGTGCAGCAAACGGCTAAAATTACCCTAAATCCCTAAGTGCAAATTGGTTTCCTTCAACCACAAATTTCCGGATTTGTCTATTTTATTAATAACATAGAAGTATCCCGGGCTTCATCCGACAAGTACTTCGGTGTGCACCTTCATTCCAACTTGTCACGGTCGACACATATCACTGCAATCTGTCTGAAAGCGTCTCGGACACTGGCCTATGTTCGGCGCAATCTGTGAAACTCACCTACTGACATCTGCCGACTGGCATATCATACGTTCATTCGTCCGCAGCTAGAATTCGCGTCATTAGTCTGGTCCCCGCATCAAAACATATCTAATAGATAAGTTGGAATCCATGCAGAACAGGGCCGCCTGGTATATTACTCGAAATTACAAACGACGTTCTAGTATTACAGCAAAACATTCGGCAAGACTGCTTACGTGTGCGAATGTGAAAGCATTATAATTATTTTGGTGAAATGTTTTCGATTGATACTTTCAACATGCATTAAAGTTCTTTCTGCTAATACGATGTGTGTTTGCGTATACGTTGGTCACACACCAGAAACATACCGACCATTTTTGCTGCAGAACGATTAATTTTATTTCAAGCCATGCGATCCTCTTTGTCTAATGGTAGGTCTGTTGTGATTACGCTTCAGAGTCAATCGCAGTAGAGACAGCACCGATTGAGTCGAAGCGCAAGTAATGCGTGGGAAGCGCGCAATTTATGCACTCACACGACGAGGCCTCGAGAGTCCGTTGCAGTAGACAAAGCACCGATGAAATCCGAAGAGCAAGTGACGCGCGGGAGGCAGCGCGCACAATTTGTACACTCATGACGTGGCGCCACCTCCTCCCCTTTAGTTGTCACGCGCCCAATGACGCACTCAACCTTTAGTCAGGCAAATGGCTGCGAGGCGACGTGTGCACTGACGCACGCGCTAGGCACACGTTTATTCAGCTAGAACCATGGAGCGGCCGTGGGGAAAACATTCTCGTCTCGCACCCTGGAGGTTGGATTTCCACCCGGACCGAATTGTACCAAATTTATTTTTCAATGTCATTAATTTACTTCGTTTACAGGAACCTCCCTGAGAAATTATGTGACGCCAATCCAGCCACTTTGACAGGTATTTACTCTTACGACGTGACGGGGCATTAATAACACGATACATTCCCATTCAGTCCCTTGAAACTCGCTGTTCCGTTGCCGTGCTTTGGCTACATCATAAATACGTGCATGACCTGGCACACACCCGTTTGCCCCTAGAACGACCACAACATATGTCACCAAGGCTCCGAAACCATTCATCTTTCAAACTTGAGTCCAGGCTCCCAGGTAACGACTGTCGAACATCGACAGTCAGGGCCAGAGGGTTATGTGCGCCTAAAGGTGATATGCTGCCCAACGTGATATCTTCGGGAAGAAACGGTGGAGTGCGTCCAAAGTTAAGAATCGGTATACACGCCCGGTTCTCCGCAACAGTCACAACAGAGCGAGGAACTGCTACACACCGCGTCAAAAGAGTGTCTAGAGAAGGGGAGATCATATAGTCACCGTCACAAACAGGGGGCTCCAAGGTCAACGTGACATATACGTCGTGGTAGCTGTGTTGGAAATCGTGCTAGCGTGGCGCATCGAAGAAGACGAAGAGGGATATGGGCTCGCGACCGGCAGAACGCTGAGTTTAGTCTTGTTACCTTGAGTACGCCATGTTAGGACGGCTTAGCGCTCTGCGCCAATAAACCCGGCAAAGGGTTTTTCCCCACATCGTAGTTTGGTGCTGAAACCCGGGAAGTCAGCCAGCGCCTTTGAAACTTGCGGCTTCGTCTGGGAGAGACCACTGCAGCCAGACCGTCATGGAGCGCATCAAGAACAAGCGGACTTCTCGCCAAGCGCAGAGCACGAGAATCCTTAACAAGGTGAACGAGATCATTCAATCCGGACAGTTGTACCTTTCTGCCCTTCGTGTCCCCGATAACAGGTTAAAGGAGTTGTCCGTACTCAACGCCGAGTCACGACCGACGAGCAAGCCACAACAGATTACGATTCCTTCATGGAATACGAGGACGCGGCTAGCAGCGCGTTGGCCTTGCTCGAGCACAATATCGACATGCTCAAGGTTTCCTCCTCGCCTCCGACAACTCAGCCACCGCCCGCATCTGAAGGGAACCAACTGTGTGCTTCCTCGACACGTTCACAACGTGAGTTTGACGCCGGGTTACCGAAGTTCGAACTTGTACGTTTCGTCGGAACGATCACCCGATGGCAGCCGTTCTCGGACATGTTTCTTCATTCTGTTCACCAGAACCCCTGGCTGTCTGACACGCATCGCTACTATTACCTGGTTTCTCTGCTTGACGGAGCCGCTGCTCAAGTGGTCGCCGGAATCCAAGTGACGGAATCAATTTACAGCGACGCACTTAAAATATTGAGCAGCAGAGAATACATTAGCATCTGTCATGGATACGGCATCGAGTCATTGTTACAACTACCTACTAGGTGCGTCTCTAACTCGAGTACTCTCATCGATCATGCACTAAGAAACCTGCTTTATCCCCCTGAGGCTTTTATCGTACGAAGCAACATAACCGACCGCTTTCCAATTGTGCTCCGTTTTTCACGTCTTAATCACGTCATTAAAACTCTATACACAAAATCCAGGTTTGACAAAGAACACTTCATAGAGCTACTTAACAGTTCAGATTGGTCGCGCGTAACATCAATAAATGACGCTGAAGCCTCTTATAGTGAGTTATCTGGCATAATTAAAGCTTGTATATCATCAGCAACAACAGTTGTTAAGTGCCGTAAACATTTTGCCTCCCATTCAAACCCTTGGCTTACACCAGGATTGTTGAAGAGCATGCGCAATAAAGAAAATCTCTATCGTAAATGCAAAAATAGACGATTTAACCAATCTCTTAAGCTTCGATACAAAAAGTTTTGCACCTTACCGACATATCTACTTAAAAAAGCGAAGAAAAGTTACTATGAAAATGTAATAAATCAAACCGGGAACGATTCGCGAAAGCAATGGCAGGTACTTAATGCATTTCTGAATAAGAATCCCACTAGGAATAGAATAACGAAAATTCACGAAAAAAACTGCATACTTACAAATCCTGAAGATATTGCATGCGCATTCAGCAACATTTTTGCTACTGTGCCTGATATCCCTGGCGGTAAAGACATTCACATGCGCTTGTCACAACAATAATTTTATCTCTTCCCAACTACACCCAGTGAAGTTCGTGCAACAATTATGAATCTTAAAAATTGTAGTCCTGGTTTAGATTCAATATGCTCGTATCATATCAAGGAAATTGTTGACAGCATATGTGAGGCCTTCAGTCACGTTGTCAATGTAATCTTTAAAACTGCCGTTTTTCCTAGTGACTTGAAAAGATCAAAAATAATTCCTGCGCACAAAAAAGGAGACGTCAGCTGACTAGCACATTACAGGCCTATATCCATCTTGCCGTGTTTCAGTAAAGCAGTAGAAAAACTAATAGCACAGCGCCTATCTAACTACTTGGACAAGTTCCAACTATTGACACCAAGACAGTTTGATTTCCGTGCTGGATATTCCACTAACCTAGCTTTAATCACCCTCACTGACAAGATCAAATCGGAAATTGATGGGGGCAGCTTCGTAGGATCTGTCTTTATCGATTACTCGAAAGCATTCGATTCCCTTAATCACAACATTCTCTTTACTAAACTCAGCGCATATGGCATAACAGGTCCATCTTTAGAGCTACTGCGCAGTTATTTACACGACAGACAGCAACAGGTTTGCATTTCAGGAGTACTGTCTGACACAAAAATAATTAACACAGGCGTTCTACAGGGGTCCATACTCGGCCCCCTCTTATTTCTAATCTTCATTAATGATTTCCCAAACTGCCTAACTTCTTCAGAATGTCTTTTGTACGCGGACGACACCACTGTTTACGCGTCCCATAACGACATCTGTATGCTAACTGAGCGTTTAAATGATGAACTAAATAATATCAGTAATTGGTGCAAGAAAAATAAATTGTTAATTAACCCTCAGAAAACGAAGTTTATGGTTTTCAGTTCACACAATAACCTATCCTTCCACCACTGTACATAGCTTCTCACCCAATATTACCATCTAATGAGTGCTCATTTTTAGGTGTTCAGTTAGACTCCTTTCTAAAGTTTAATTTCCATGTCAGCTTCATAAAAAAGAAAGCCGCTTATGGTATCAGGGTGCTCTTAAAGGCCAGACACTACTTTCAAAAGCACACTCTCCTGACATCGTATTAGGCGTTAATTTATAGCCATTTAAATTACTGTATCAGTTCTTGGGGTCTCACATATCGCTGTCATATAGCTCCTTTGCAGCACATCCAAAATAACACGCTGTCCGTATCATTGCTTCGGCTGCATATAACGCTCATGTTACCCCCATCTTCACTGAGTTAAATCTCCTCACAATAAATAAAATTATCTGGTACAACCACAGCATCGATCGTTATTTACCGCCTGCTTAAAAACCCACAATTACATTATATCATTGGCAGGAATAGTCTTGCTAATCCGAACACTACCAGGTTATCTTTACAAAATAACCTTTTACTTCCAAAATCACGCAGCAACTATGGCCAACTGTTGGTTTTGCTAGTGTGAAAATGTGGAACAACTTACCTGCTCACGTGAAATCCTCACCTACATTATCGTCATATCAACGTTTACTGAGAGCTTATATTACTACCTTGTAAACTGCATATCTTCTTTGACGTATTTTTTATGTTGCTTATTATGTACGTTTTCTTGTTATGTGTTGCCATAGGTTGTATTGCTTTACCACTGTAGAAATTGTGTAATCCGTTCTTTGTTCATAACCGCAATTGACGCCTTTTTATTTATATATTATTATATAACTAAGAACAAGAGGTCCCGCTGCAGTTTCTAACTGTGGGACCTCTTTCTGTATAACTTCTACTGCATATATGTACCACTAATGAAGCAATAAACTTGAACTTGAACTTGAAGCAGCGCTTCGGCAACCGCAAGTTGATTGAGCAGAAGCTCTTGGAAAACCTATGAATGCTCGGATCGGTGACATCTTCGAACAACGTTACAGCCTTGCGGAAGTTGTTCGACGACATCCATCTCAACCGAAGAGCACTCGCAAACTTTGGGGTGAGCGCTTCATCTTATGCTTCGATGCTATGTGAAATACTCGTGAAAGCTATACCTCAAGATATGGTAGATAGACTATTACAAGCGCGAGAGCATCGAGTCCACTAGCGCCATCGGTAGGCACACGCAACAGTGAGGACTCATCTGAACAGTAGTTAGAGTGTCTGCTGAAATTTGTTCAGATAGAAGTCGAATGTAGAGAGAAGTGCGCTCAGGCTTGAACGCCAAGGCTGAACGAAGCACGTTTTAAACAGAGTCCGAGCATCAATATCTCGTCGACTGCTGCGTGCGTCACAATAAGGCCGGAGTCTTAGCAGAACCATGCTTCCTTTGTTCTGCCAAAGACCACAGGACCGAACGATGCCCCAGTGACGTCGAAGACAAACGAAGCATGCTCAGGAAAGATGGTCGATGCTTCAAGTGCACGACGAAGGGACATCTTGGGCGCGACTGCAGTCGCAGGATTCAGTGCACCGCATGCAAGTGTCGTCAGGCTTCCACGATATGCAACGCTGAGGTGAACCAAAAGCTTACCTTCTTCAGCACCAGAACAGACGCCAGATGTTGCCATGCACGTTGCAACGAACGGCGCCGCGCCTCAAATTTCATTTCATTTTTTCATTTCATTTTATTTGAGCATTTTCACAAAATCCCCACGAAGGGAGCAATAGGAGAGTGTGTCTCCTGACTAGGCCCACTCTCCGTGAGCCATCTCATCTGCTCGGGCAGGTACAGCAGGACAGTGTACAGCATATACAGTAATATACATACAAACAATAAATAAACGAGGAATACTATACCAATTAGAGAAATATAAGATAGAGATGCAAATAAAGCTGTTCCTCAGCGATAAATGCAAAATGCACTATGATCAGCACCATTTAACATATATTGAAATACATACAAATTGAAGTGTGATGTGAAAACAATGAATACATTAAATATATTACATACATTAAATATTTTCAGCACATGCACCTTAGAATTGTGTTCTATTTATTACATCCATAATTCGCTTCCTAAATTGTGTAATGTTTCTAGCCTCCTTAGCGTATTCAATTATTTCAGGAATCTTATTACACAATAGAACAATTTGGTTATCAATTGTCTGTACACCATAGTTAGTCCGGCACATTGGCCCGACCAACGCAACAGTACGCAGATTATACGTAAGATCTCTGCTTATGTGTGTATCAGAAAAAATCTGGAAATTATCTTAAATTTTTTTTGAAGATTAACATGGCTAGTTGCATCCTATAGCGCTCTGGGAATGGGAGTACATTATACAATGCTGACGAGATTCTCCTCCAGACGTTCCGTGCCTGGCTGACGACTTCGACCCACTGCTGTTACGTCCGTGGTGTTTTGGACAAAGGTAGCACGAGAAGTTTCCTGCGAGAAGACGTCTGTAAGAAGCTTAAGCTACCTTCGATTAGGGAGATAGATGTGGTCATCAGCTCGATCCCAACACACTCGACGTGCAAAGGTCGCCAGTGTTACGCTTCGGAGCCAACACGACAACGCGTTGGTC
Organism: Dermacentor silvarum; assembly: GCF_013339745.2. Classification (NCBI taxonomy): domain Eukaryota; kingdom Metazoa; phylum Arthropoda; class Arachnida; order Ixodida; family Ixodidae; genus Dermacentor; species Dermacentor silvarum. The sequence continues at coordinate 1,352,443 of NC_051154.1, read as the reverse complement.
CAAGTGCAAGCCGTTGTCATGCCGTTTATCTGCGATGAGATAATAGAAGCCCCGAAAACAAACACGTTTCTGCAACCCATCGTTGCTGAAGGCAAACCATTGGCAGACACGGTTGTTTTCCCAAGCGTCACCTGCGAACCTGGATAGGATCCGACCAACTATGGAAAATGATGCACTATTTATTTATTATTATTTATTGATACTGTCAGCCCATATGACGGGATATTACAGGAGTGAGATTATTTGAGTGAGATCATATGGGACCCTGACAACAAAGCGTCAATCGCAACCAATACAAACATCGGCTTGACTCTTCAAGGAGCATCGTCTTCCGAGGCACAAGTCAGCCATCACATTAGCATGCATATCGGCGTTCTCCGAACAGACACCCGTGTAAATGATGAACCTGTCTTGCCTATACCGCGAGTTTGGGAGCTTGGTGCCATTGGTTGTGTGGATAAGTCGCCATCCCGCACCATTACGCCTCCAGAAACGTGGCCAAAACAAGAAACAGGCTGCAAGAACTCATCTGAGCTGGTAGTTGATCCTGATGCACTACCCATGCACAAAGCTTTCTCCAAGTCGTCGACCATACAAACTTTCACCCGTTCATGGATGCCAAGGGCATTATCAGGATCAAAACTCGTCTTGACAACGTGGCTGCTTCGGAAAACTTAAAATTTCCTGTACTCCTCACCCGCAGGTCATCGCTGTGCGCCCCTCATCGTGGACAGCGAACATCGTCGCCAGTGCGTTAAAAAGGCGCTTGGCCAGGGCGATGTATGTGCTAGGTTTAGGCTTAAAGCGGCTTCCGCTCCTACAGCCCCGCTTCCGATCGACACAGTCGCGAGGTCTCATCCATTTCAAGTCACGGGCGTCGACTTCGCTGGTCCAGTGTTTGTGAAGGAAAACGGTTCTATGAAAACATATATTGTAGTATATACCTGTGCTGTAGTGCGAGCAGTTCCCTTAGAACTTTCCAGTGACATGACAGTTAATTCTTCTTTATTAGCCTTCCGTCGTTTTATTTCGCGCCGTGGTTTTTGCCATGTGTAGTTTATTCTGACAATGTTTTAATGTTTAAGGCAGCCACTCGCGAACTTAAGCTGACATATGGACATATCAAGTTTTGTGCATCTAGTAACATCGCACGGAAGTTCCTTGCTGAGCGCGCTTCATGGTGCGGAGAATTTTGGGAAAGAGTGATTCGAACAGTTAAAAATTGTGGCAGTTTCACCCGAAAGGCGAAGCATCAATTGCGATAGCAAATTAGTAGAGAGCTGTACGGAGTAAGGATAGTAGTTTTATCAGCTGTATAAACTTGGACATGCAGCAGCACCAGCAACGCGCAGAACTGTTGTCGACGCCGTCGGCGTTTTGCCTGCGTTCGCACCGAACGCGTGCGGCGTTGGTGACCCTTGCCAGTGCCTCTGGGGGCGGCTCGGAGGTTTTCGACGAGATCAGAATGGGACACTCGTCGAGCAGCGTCGGAAATCTTACCCACCTTCTCGCCTCGCAACGTCTTTATATAAATACGTATTTGGTGCCGCAGCTAAACGTCGCATCCCCTCCCTCTCTCCTATCCCCCCACGGCCTTTCGCGCGACGGAAGTCGCGTTTGCTGTCCGCCGTGCGTTCGCTCCCCGTGAAAGCGCGCGTCCCACGCGCACTTTCACTCGCACATACAGCATACGGCGCGCAACGACGATTTCATCGCCGTTGGCCTATACACGGAACCTCACGGGGACGGCGACGGCGACGACGATGCTGACGGCAGAAATTCGCTTGGAGTGTCCATATAATTGCTATCGCAATAAAACTGCCTCAGGAAAACACTAGGAAAAGGATGCTTCCGCTTCGAAAAGCTCCACACTTTACTAACAGAGATCGAGGCAGTGATAAATTCTAGACGACTCACATGCATTTCTGATGATACTGCGGAAGTACTGACTCCTTCGCACTTATTGTCAGGTAGACGTCTCACTGCCCTTCCACAAGCGCAAGTTAGCGAGAACTCGGGATGTCGCACAGACACACTGCGCGCCTGGAGATGTAGACAGCAACTAAACGACTTTTGGCAGCGCTGGTATAAAGAATACATCTTGACACTGAGAAGCGCGCCCAGCATGTCACAGAAGCTCGACAACCGTTTAAAGAACTATCACCTTGTCATTATTATAGTTGACAAAGTACCCATTACGTTTTGGAAATTAGGTAAAGTTTTCAATATCTTTAAGAGGAACGATGGAGCATAAAACGTCCGACTAGCAGACGGCACGGAGCTCATGAGACCGGTTCAACTTCTTTGTCCTCTGGAACTGTGCAAGTGACATTGTTGGAAAACACGCAAAACTTCTTCCTGCGCGCATACTTGACGGTCTCCTTCAAGACCATCTTAGTCAATTTCCGTCTCATTTGGTTATTTGTACGGACGCATCACAAAATTCAGAGAAGGCTGGTGTTGGCATCTTTTCGAATCAACTCAACTGGTCTTTTGCTCTCCGTCTCGCTGATTACACTCCAATATTTCTTGCAGAATTTCTGGCAGTTATTCTTGCCATCCGAAAATTGGGTCCACAGAATTCTAAGGTAATAGTTGTTACAGATGCGCTTTCGGTCTGTACACATTTAACTTCCAATAATCAGTCACACCTACTGAGTATATTTTCGACTCTTGCCCCAGAAAATTTATCCGAAGTCCGCTTTGTCTGGGTCCCCGGACATAGTGGAATCTATATAAATGAATCAGCTGACTCGCTCGCTTCGACATCACTAAATGGTCCGGTCATAAATATTCTTCCTGATTTCTCTTTTATAACAGGAGCTAGATTTAAACGCCTTTTATTGCTGAGTTGCCATGACTCATCCATACTTTCTTCAGACGATTTTCAACATTTAAAATTTCGGTGGAACACGAGCAAGTGCCTTTCACGCCAATGTGAGGTGACGCTGGCAACTTTCCGCTGCAGAGTTCCCCGCCTAAATTTTTATCTTCATAGATCCGGTTTATCAATCACTGACCTCTGCTCGTTTTGTAATCAACCGGAGACTATTGACCATTTCTTTCTTTCTTGCCACCGCTTCTCCTCCCTCCGTAGAATGTTTCTGTTATTTACATGCAGTAATCTGGGTTTGGCACTTACAACGCCAAACATTTTGTCTTTTGGGGCCTGTCAATTAGGCACAAGTCAGGGCTCTATGATCACTGCTGTTCACAAATTTATTGAAGCATCCGGAAGGTTACGCTGCTAGGGCACCGATCGTGGGACATGTTATTTTATTTTTGTAGTTAGATTTCTCTTAATTTTTATTTAGTTAATTTATGTATAGGACATCTTAAAATCTGTGTTTAGGAGTTACCAAAATCTTAATTTTGATTATTCACCTTTACCATTTTGTTCGTTGTTAGGTGCATGTTTTATTTTATCCAGTGTGGCCAATCCCCCTCGTGGGTACGAGCCATGTTTTGAGGCAACAACAACAACAACAACATTGTTGGCCGAGGAGGGTGTTGAAAATCGTGGTCCCGCGGCGCATCGAAGAGGACGAAGAGGGAGATGGGCTCGCGACTGGCAGAACGCTGAGGTTAGGTTAGTACGCCATGTTAGGACGGCTTGTACCGCTCTGCGCCAATAAACCCGGCAAAGTGTCTCTTCCCACAAGATGGTCGCAGACGAACAAACTCGACGACACATAAACGTGGTGGCGACACGGTGCTGAAGTTGGGTACAGAAGGGAGTTCCAACTGTAGAAGGCCAGATGAGCGGTCAATTAGGGCAGAATGAGTGCCCAGGAAGTCATGGCCGAGGATCACGTCATGGGGACACTGGTGTATAACGGTGAATAGAAGTGAGGTCTGGTGGCCAGCGAAGCTGACACGCGCAGTGCGCATGCCAACGACGCAAGGAGTACCGACGCAGGCAACGCGAATGACAGGCGAAGTGGCGTGCGTAAGAACCTTGCGGAGACGACAAGAAATGCGCGCGCTCATTGCAGATAATTGCGCCCCAGTGTCTATGAGCGTCGAAACATGCACGCAGTCCACTTCTACATCCAAAATGTTTTGTCGGGTATCCAGGGTCAACACAGGATTTCCGGGTTGGTTGGCCAATGCAGCATCACCTCTGGGAGGTGCACGGGTCAGTTTTCCGAAGATGGGCGACGAGTGTATGGCGACGGCGAGCGACAGGGCAGCGGCGAACACGAAACGAAGAGGACCGACTGTCTTCCGGGCTGTAAGTGTACGCGGGAAGAGATGACGACGGCCGGCGATAGCGACAATGGCGGGAAATATGGCCTATCCCATTGCAGTGGAAGCATATTGGCCTAAGCAAGTATACGGGTCAATATACATATATCTATATTTCACTGTAACCCCAATTTTTATGCATTCTGCTTTTCTTTCGTTGTTTTATTGTTTGTCGCCAATTGTAGATTTTTTAACGCGATGGCTCATGGGTAGAAAAGTGACACGACCATCCTGGTGCCATAACACGACCATCTGGTGTTATGGCACCAAAATTCAAGTGACGTCACAGGTGACGTATCGGGCACATTAAAGAAACGGTTATCGTGAGTAGAAGCAAGTTCTAAATGACACAGCCACATTTGGTGACGCATGCGCCGGTAAGCCATCAATTTCTTTATCAATAAAAGAGCTCGATTACGTCTGTTCGCGTTGAACGGACACCCTTTTAAATGACCAGTGTGACCACAAAAGTGTCTGCGTGCAGTTTTCTCGGTTTTGATCATATTTGCCGAGCAATGTACACATGTCTTATGACGCGTTCAGGAGTACAAGTAGGCCTGCGAGAACTACAAATACATCTATTGAGAGTTGGCGCTGTGTGTTTGTTTGATGTGCCTTTCCATGTCCCTTTCATTCTGCCTGCGCTACACGAAAGTAGACGAACGAAAAAGGGCCAGCAAGCCAGTGCCGTTCTCAGGTGCCATTAACCACGCAGAACCAGTGGCCATGTCTAGGCGACCTAAAAAGAGAACAAGTAACGAGAAAAAAAGTAATAGGAAGTAACAACGCATTCGAATGAGAATGTCAAAGTAAGTTAATGAAATCCTCGTCCGCGGAGGCTCTCGCCTTCATCCTGTTTAGCGTATTATAAAGTGACTGACAACTTTATTCGTTTTTTTTTCTATATAACCCTATGTAACTCTGTTACCTCGGAAATTTGCTTATGGCTTTAATCCTGTATATACAGATATCTTTATTTTACCGTAACTACGATTTATATGCATTCTGCCCTTCTTTTAATGTCAGTATTGTTTGTCACCAAGCGTAATCTTCTCGTCACGTTTTGTCTGCCCCCCTTACTCAATGCCCCGTGCAGTGGCCTGTGAGATAGTATGAATAAATAAATAAAAAAGTCAGTTGTTTCGGCGGGCCGTGTACACTCTAAAAACAAAGAGAGTTCCGGGAACTTTCTTTGAGGGAGTATCTGCATGTCCCATATTTCACTCCCTTTTCAGGAGTGAAACGCCTCCATCACGGAGAGAGTGCAGCAACTCCTCCGGACAGAGTATTAGTACTCCGCCTAAACAGAGTGCTAGAATTCTTTCAGAGTACGAATACTCCACCCCACAAGAGTATTAGTACTTCCCCCAAACCAAATGCTTCTACTCCCCCAGAGTGCTTGTACTCCTCCTAAGAGAGTGTTTGTACTCCTCCTAACAAAGTGTTTGTATTCATTCAGAGAGAGTGCTGGTACTCCTTCAGACAGAGTGCTGGTACTCCTCCCAGTTGTGTGAAAGCACTCGCTATGTAGTGCCATGGTCACATCAGAGGCGATTCACAACACTTACATGTCGCGGATATTTGTTTCCTTTTCCTGACAGGCAAACATATTTGTGATGCTGCCCCTTTTTATAGCTGACATGCTAATTCATGGTACATGTTCGCAGCGAAATACAAAGGAGCAATGCAAGGAAGCAAAGGAAAGAAAAAAGTCACGCCAGCAAAGAACACCACTTCGCACATTTATCTTCACTCTAGCAGCGTCATTTTGGTATCAATGACGTAAATGGAGGCTGGCTGGTACATCTTGCATCGTGATTTTTTTTTTGTGCTGTATGCTTCCATAATTTGTGGTGCTACTTAGTCATGATTCAGGCTAAAGTGCATGCACCATCTCCAGCTGCATTAGTGTACTGTCAAATGCGAGTACATTGCTGCCCTAATAACGCATGGGTGTTCATTGCGCCACTTGTTAAAAAACCTTCCGGTTTGCCCAATGCGGATACACCCGAAGGAGAAAGGAATCTAACTGACAAAGTCACATGAGCATGTAAAAAAATGGTGGCCTGCCTCGTTGGGCAATGTTTTCGGGCTTGCTAAGAATGATATTTGTTCTTGCTAAGAACAGCAAATCCCTTCGGTACCCAATTGCCACGACTATCTTCAAATAATTAGAGAGGCTATGAATGTACAACACCTTCTTTCTACGCATGGAAATCATCCTGTTGGGGTGAATACTGGCACCATACCACTTTCAAATGCTTAACAGAATCTCCAAACTTGTACTTATTAGCCACTCTGGATATCTGGATTTCTTAGGTTTCGTGATCTGCGCCACCACACTGAATTCCATCAGGTGGACATGAGATCTGGTCAAGGTAGCTGCTATTCATGGCTTGGAAATTTCACTTTTCACTTGTTTAGTGCGTGCTGAGCAGTACTTCAGGAGTTCCTTCTAGGCATTTCTTCTTCCGAGTCATATAGTTTATCGTTTGTGGTCATAGAGTTTGCGCAAGTCTTCTTATGTACAGGTGAAAGTTTGGAGATGCTTTTAAAGTAGAAGTTGAAGTAGAAAAGTTGAAAGGGTGACATGTGACGCTCAGTCCAACACTAAGTTACTAGGAAGACAGTGCTGCATTATGTTCGTGGCTTGTCCTATTTTTTAAAGTATGTCGTGCAAGGTACAGAAAGGACTTATTGATCTCAGCACGGAATGATTTCGCTCGCACTTTGCATGTGTTGAGAGGGACATTCAGAGTAAAGTCACTTCACAAAGACATCGCACAATGACGATTGACACCATGTTTGTTAGATGCATATGCTCCGCCATCTATGATATGCATTTCTTCTGCAGCTGTATCTACATCAGGCAGACTGCGAGGCGTTTTATTAAGTGCCTTAGCAAACAACAGCAGAATATCAAGGCAGCAATGTGCTCGCAGTTGGCAGAGCATTGCTGGGCCTGTAAATGCCAGTCACGGATCAAGAAGGTGCAGGTTCTGTACTAGCATCGTGACCTGGATCCCTTCGCATTCCATTAGGATGTGCTGAGTGGTCTCCGGATTTTGGCTGCAGCATCCACATGCCTAATCTAGTTCCGAATATTTGCTCCGGTATGTTTTTGTCCGTAGGCAACCGAGTCGAGCCTCAAATAGCAAGGCACTGCCCTTTGTGTTATCGTACAGATTTTCCCTTATAATTTCTACCTTCTTCAATTAACATCCAATTAACTGTCTCTGTTTCTCTCACTTTCTGATGACTCCGTGTTGTATATTTACAGTTTCAATTACCCTGTACTTGGTTACCAACTTTCTTGACCTCTTGCTTCATTGTGTCCACGCTTTTCAAGTACAGATACTTGTGCAGATACAGATACAGATACAGACACTTTAGCCGCCCATTTATTTTCATTAATATTCCTGAGTCTAAGACTCGGGAACATGAAGCAACTAAACGTAGAGAGGCATAGCCGCCAAGCACATGACTGTGTTCGCAAACGTCCTTTCCCTGTAAGTTTGGAGAAACCGATACCTGGCTTGGCTACTGGTGTTGCACTAGCCGTATAAGACGGGGGTTTATCGTGAGCAGAAACGATGAATTTCAGTAAATGAGAAAGGATACTATCATCATGATCATCACCATCATCATTGACAGAGGATGATCCCCCCCCCCCCCTCAGAAAAACCTGGATCCGGCCCTGACGGAGACCGAAGGGGAGAACTTTGAACTCATAAAGCCCGTCAGGTGTCACAAACGCTGTTTTTTCACGATCCTGTTCATCAACTTCGATTGGCCAATACCCGGATTTAAGTTCCAACGAAGAAAAAAAATTGGCATGTTATAGACGTCGTCGATGCGTGGCAATGGATAAACATCGCGCTTGGTGACACGGTTCAACTTTCTGTAATCTACACAGAAGCGTAGTGTGTTGTCTTTCTTTCTGACTAACACTACAGGGGAGGCCCACGGGCTTGTGGACGGTTGGATCACGTCGTCTTGGAGCATCTCTTTGAACTGCTGCTTGATCGCTTCCCGTTCCATTCAAGACACTCTGTAAGGATGCTGGCGAACAGGACGTGCTTATTCGTCCGTAATAATAGGGTGCTTTGTGATAGATATGCGCCGTACTTTGGACGACGTTGAAAAACAGTCGGCAAATTCATTCACGAGACTCAGTAGATGGTCTTGCTGATGGTCTGGCAGAGCAGCGTTAACTTGAATCCGTTCTTTTAAACTGGATAACTCAGATTGCTGAGACGATGTGATTTCCAATGTGCCAATGTCAGTAACATCAATGATTTCGCGAAGAAATCGGATTGTCGTTTCTCGCGGTACATGCCGATACTCGTTGCTAAAGTTTGTTAGCAAAACGACTGAACATTTGTTTCTCACCTGAAGAAGCCCTCTGGCTATGCAAATGTGACGCTCAAGAAGCAGGGGGATGTTTGCCTCAGCAATTCCTTCGGCGTCGTCCTCCATGTCGCATCGGACAAGGGTAAGCACGCTGCTCTTGGGTGGCAACGTGACGTGATCGTCGGCTACGCGAAGCGCGATATCACGGTCGTTGTCATTACTGTTCGCTATGGCTTGCGTAATAGCGAAGCTGACTTTAGACTCTTGCAGGTCGATGATGGCACCATTAGCCTGAAGGAAATACATACCGAGTATAATAAGGTCCTTTGAACCTTAAGGAAGAATGACGAAGTCACCTATGCACATGAGGCCTCGAATGTTGACTCGTGCCGCGCACCTTACCCATTGCCCTCCTGCAGTACGAATCTGAGGTACGGTCCATTCGGTCAAAACTTTGTTCAGTATACGCGCGAGATTCTGGCTGATAACAGAGGTGTCCGCACCCGTGTCGATTAACGTCGTGAGTTTGTGGTCATCTATGGCAACTGGTACGTCGCAAGATATTGACACCGAACTACACAGCTTTCTCTGCGTCTCAATTGCGTAATATCGCGGTCGTCGTAGTGGACGATCTTCAGCGTTCGCAACGTCAGCGACATCACCTCCGCAGGTCACTGGACTCAGTTTTCCCGGGAAGCAGGGCTGGGTGATCGACGCCTTGTTGCGCTCGGCGTGTAGAGGGGGCTGGAAGACCTGTTTCGGGCGGGTGACGGTGACCGGGGCTCACGGAATCGTGGGGCAAACGAGGTCCTGGCGTCCGCGAGGTAGGCTTCAATCTCCAGGAGGCGTTCGCCATTGCGCGGGCACGGCGCATTCAGTGAAAATCCACGGAGCCCAGCTCGGCGGTAAGGACATGCCCTGTAGAGGTGATCGGTTTCACCGCAATGAAAACACAAGGGACTCCGGTCTGCAGTGCGCCATACGTCGGTCTTGCGGGGTGGTCGTGCTTCAGCCATGAATGGCATGCGGCGAGGCCTGAAGTCGCCAGTTGCTTGTTCCATGGCGCGCACACCATGATAGTCTGGGACGTCACCGTGAAAAATTGGGGACAACAAATTTCACGCAGCTTCTGCATACGAAATGCGAGGCTGTGGCTGCCGTACCTCGTGCTGTGGTGTCTCGCTTCGCTCTGGGACTTGGACTGCCTGACTGATTTCCTCCCAGACAACATCAGCCAGAGCGAGTCGCGGTACCGATGCTGGAGCCACCTGAAGCTTTTGGAGCTCTTCTCGAACAACAAGCCTAATGAGCTCGTGCAAGGCGTCGGTATTGTCAAAGGGTATAGTGAGAGGGTCACGCGATAGGGTCGACATGCCGCGGTTGTACTGCCTTGTTCGCTGCTGCAGTGCCTTTTCGATTGATATGGCTTCCGCGAGAAACTGTGCAACGGTCTTTGGAGGGTTGCGTATTAGACCACCGAATAACTCTTGCTCGACACCACGCATCAAGTTCCTTAGCTTCTTTTCTTCTGGCATGGAGGGATCCGCGCGTCGGAAAAGTCAGCACATATCTTCGACAAACATTGCGACGCTTTCGTTCGGCCTCTGTACTCTCGCCTGAATTGCAGATTCAGCTCGCTCCTTGCGATCGAGGCTGACATATGTGCTGATTAGCTGCCATAGGAATTCGTCCCATGTTGACAGGGCCGCCTCACAGTTCTCAAACCATGTCCGCGCATAGTCCTTGAGGGCAAAGTAGGCGTTGCGTAGCTTGCGCTCCGGAGTCCAGCCGTTGTATTCAGCGACGCGCAAAAAGTGAACGAGCCAGTCCTCAACATCCTCGAAGATGTCCCCATGGAAGTATATGGGGATTCGCGGCTGGTTAAGGACGACCTCGGTCGGTGCGGTTGGGGAAGAAGACGGAACTGATGTAGTGATCCGTCTGACTCGGTTGGGTAGAGGCTCGTGCTCAGGTGGCAGTCCTTGAAGTCGACGGCTTGTCTGTACGTGAACAGGACGCTATTGCAAAACCCAGTATCCAGTGCCATGTCTGATTATGGGCCCAGTGTCGCGCGCTGGATGCTGGGACGCTGGCAAGGCGCGGCATACTGGGAGGCGCTGGGCGCGGTGTACTGGTGCGAAATGCAGCTCTAGAGCAAGAAATACGAGGTGCCTGGGTACCTTATCTATTTCTTCAAGTACAAAAAGGAAAGATAGCGTTGTAATGCAATAAAAAAGAAGAAAATAAGTAAATATAAAATAATCCCTTAGGATTCGAACCTCCGACCTACAGATCCCAATCCAAGTATCCTACCACTATGCCACGCCGATTCATGATTACCAATTCATAATTTGCCACGTCATCACGCATACACAGTTGCAGTTTTGAACAAACGTCTCGCATAGAGATGGTAGATGCGCTATCGATCCGCAACTAAAACTTACGCCTCTATCAGAACGAAAAAGTTGTTGTCCGTATTGCATAGTATGCCTGGAAGTGCTGCAACACTTATTTGCTTCTGCGATTAGTATATTAACTCCGAAAAAAGCCTTAAATGAACCGCCGACCCGGACGCTGTACGGGCGGTTCCTGCCGATTTTGACAACCGTTTCTTGTTCTTCGCGCAAGGGTAATGCAGCAATTTCATAGCTCGACACTGCATTTTAGTCGACACGTATGTGTAGCCACATATCTCCGTCAGAGAAGCGGTCGGTTAATGCGGCGAGCAGCATTCGGCGACAGCACCAACAGGTATGTTTAAAACGCGTCATATTGGCGCTCATCGCTTGTTGCGCTGACAATGTAGACACGAAAGAATGGTCTGTTTAAGAACACCGACGGGAAAGCTGAACTACAGAGCGATTTATCCTCGTTAGACTTGTTGATTCCTCAGCCCAGACGGGCCGATAGAGTGTAAACGGACTCAGCGGGTACGGTAGGCCTAACCTTCGGTGCAAATGAACGATCTCGGCGCGGGTACTTGATGAATGCGAAAAAGTTTGTATTTGAGCTTCCGAACCTTTTAACTATTATTTTTAGTAAACTAGGGAAAGTGGAAGCACACGAATCGCCCCAGCCTTGTTGTCGGTGCGACAATATCAATCAGCGGCAGGCTTTCGGAGGTCCGTTCGAACGCGTCTGAACGGCTGGTGGGTTCCGTGTCGAATGCACAACACTGCGACTAATGGCAGTCATCGCTTGCGTACAAACTCCTAGAAAACGAGGCGTTGTCTGCGCTTGCGTAATTTCGTTCACGAATACAGAAATCCACATAGACAAAAGGGAAATGCACAAATCTAAAGTAATCTTCACTGTCGCATATGCATGGGCATGCAGCTCACGACCCTTTATTCCCAAGCTGCAACACCGCCGACACGAAACCGACATTTATGACCCCAAATTATAGCGCTATTTAGGACAGTAGTCTGTTTTTTGCACAGTACATGCCCATTAAATTTATCAAGCATTTAATATTCAGCAGCGCCTATGCTCCGGCAGTGCGGCACAAACGAAACCAGCGCAGTTTCCAGTACGACCCAGCGAACTCCATCGACAACCAGTGCGTGTACAGGGCACACCAGTACGCACCAACGTCATAGCAGTGAAACCAGCGTCTCGTCCAGTGTGACCCAGCTCTTATCCAGCGATCTCAACGGCGTCGCAGTGACTCCCAGTGACTCCCAGCGTGCGCCAGCGTACGCAGTGCCACCCAGTGTAAAAAAAAAAAAACACGCGCGCTGGTTTCGCACTGCATATGAGTGGGTCTTGCGGCAGCACGATGAGCACATGGTTCAAACTTGTCTGCACTGTCTTTCAGATTGCCGCTTGCACCGAAGCCTGATGTCTTCAGGAATGTGCTACCTCTGCGCATGATCCCTTTGGCCCATCATTCAAAACGTTACTCGGAACCGCCAGATCGGATGGTGTGATACAACCATAGCATCATCGTTGGATTGCAGCACCAGACCTGCGTGGCTTGACCTTTGGCGAGCCCTTCTGCGCATGTAGTACTACCACAGCGTCACCTGGTCGTCTCTACAGTCCTATAAAGCCGAGGACGGACGCTATGCACTTCAGTGGGTCTTGCGGCGGCACGATGAGCATATGGTTCAAACTTGTCTGCACTGTCTTTCAGATTGCCGCTTGCACCGAAGCCGGATGTCTTCAGGAATGTGCTACCTCTGCGCATGATCCCTTTGGCCCATCCTTCAAAACGTTACTCGGAACCGCCAGATCGGATGATGTGATACAACCATAGCATCATCGTTGGATTGCAGCACCAGACCTGCGTGGCTTGACCTTTGGCGAGCCCTTCTGCGCATGTAGTACTACCACAGCGTCACCTGGTCGTCTCTACAGTCCTATAAAGCCGAGGACGGACGCTATGCTCTTCAGTGGGTCTTGCGGCGGCACGATGAGCACATGGTTCAAACTTGTCTGCACTGTCTTTCAGATTGCCGCTTGCACCGAAGCCAGATGTCTTCAGGAATGTGCTACCTCTGCGCATGATCCCTTTGGCCCATCCTTCAAAAGTTACTCGGAACCGTCAGATCGGACGATGTGATACAACCACCGAATCATCGTTGGATTGAAGCTCTAGACCTGCGTGGCTTGACCTTTGGCGAGCCCTTCTGCGCATGGAGTACTACCACAGCGTCACCTGGTCGTCTCTACAGTGCTATAAAGCCGAGGACGGACGCTATCCTCTTCAGTGGGTCTTGCGGCGGCACGATGAGCACATGGTTCAAACTTGTCTGCACTGTCTTTCAGATTGCCGCTTGCACCGAAGCCAGATGTCTTCAGGAATGTGCTACCTCTGCGCATGATCCCTTTGGCCCATCCTTCAAAAAGTTACTCGGAACCGTCAGATCGGACGATGTGATACAACCACCGAATCATCGTTGGATTGAAGCTCTAGACCTGCGTGGCTTGACCTTTGGCGAGCCCTTCTGCGCATGGAGTACTACCACAGCGTCACCTGGTCGTCTCTACAGTGCTATAAAGCCGAGGACGGACGCTATCCTCTTCAGTGGGTCTTGCGGCGGCACGATGAGCACATGGTTCAAACTTGTCTGCACTGTCTTTCAGATTGCCGCTTGCACCGAAGCCGGATGTCTTCAGGAATGTGCTACCTCTGCGCATGATCCCTTTGGCCCATCCTTCAAAACGTTACTCGGAACCGTCAGATCGGACGATGTGATACAACCACCGAATCATCGTTGGATTGAAGCACCAGACCTGCGTGGCTTGCTCTTTGGCGAGCCCTTCTGCGCATGGAGTACTACCACAGCATTACCTGGTCGTCTCTACAGTTCTATAAAGCCGAGGACGGACGCCATGCTCTTCAGTGGGTCTTGCGGCGGCACGATGAGCACTTGGTTCAAACTTGTCTGCATTGTCTTTCAAACTGCTGCTTGCAGCGAAGCCACATTTCTTCAGGAATGTGCTACCTCTGCTCATGATCCCTTTGGCCCATCCTTCCAAACGTTGCTTGGAACCGCCAGATCGGATGATGTGATACAACCATAGCATCATCGTTGGATTGAAGCACCAGACCTGCGTGGCTTGACCTTTGGCGAGCGCTTCTGCGCACGGAGTACTACCACAGCGTCACCTGGTCGTCTCTACAGTTCTATAAAGCCGAGGACAGACGCTATGCTCTTCAGTGGGTCTTGCGGCGGGACGATGAGCGCATGGTTCAAATTTGTCTGCACTGTCTTTCAGATTGCCGCTTGCACCGAAGCCAGATTTCTTCAGGAATGTGCTATCTCTGCGCATGATCGCATTGGCCCATCCTTCCAAACGTTACTTGGAACCGCCAGATCGGATGATGTGATACAACCATCGCATCATCGTTGGATTGAAGCACCAGACCTGCGTGGCTTGACCTTTGTTTGGCGAGCCCTTATGCGCATGAAGTACTACCACAGCGTCACCTGGTCGTCTCTACTGTCCTATAACGCCGAGGACGACGCTATGCTCTTCAGTGGGTCTTGCGGTGACACGATGAGCGCATGGTTCAAACTTGTCTGCACTGTCTTTCAGATTGCCGCTTGCACCGAAGCCAGATGTCTTCAGGAATGTGCTACCTCTGCGCATGATCCCTTTGGCCCATCCTTCAAAAAGTTACTCGGAACCGTCAGATCGGACGATGTGATACAACCACCGAATCATCGTTGGATTGAAGCTCTAGACCTGCGTGGCTTCACCTTTGGCGAGCCCTTCTGCGCATGGAGTACTACCACAGCGTCACCTGGTCGTCTCTACAGTGCTATAAAGCCGAGGACGGACGCTATCCTCTTCAGTGGGTCTTGCGGCGCCACGATGAGCACATGGTTCAAACTTGTCTGCACTGTCTTTCAAACTGCTGCTTGCAGCGAAGCCACATTTCTTCAGGAATGTGCTACCTCTGCTCATGATCCCTTTGGCCCATCCTTCCAAACGTTACTTGGAACCGCCAGATCGGATGATGTGATACAACCATAGCATCATCGTTGGATTGAAGCACCAGACCTGCGTGGCTTGACCTTTGGCGAGCGCTTCTGCGCACGGAGTACTACCACAGCGTCACCTTGTCGTCTCTACAGTCCTATAAAGCCGAGGACAGACGCTATGCTCTTCAGTGGGTCTTGCGGCGGGACGATGAGCGCATGGTTCAAACTTGTCTGCACTGTCTTTCAGATTGCCGCTAGTACCGAAGCCAGATTTCTTCAGGAATGTGCTACCTCTGCGCAAGATTCCTTTGGCCCATCCTTCCAAACGTTACTTGGAACCGCCAGATCGGATGATGTGATACAACCATAGCATCATCGTTGGATTGAAGCACCAGACCTGCGTGGCTTGACCTTTGGCGAGCGCTTCTGCGCACGGAGTACTACCACAGCGTCACCTGGTCGTCTCTACAGTCCTATAAAGCCGAGGACGGACGCTATGCTCTTCAGTGGGTCTTGCGGTGACACGATGAGCGCATGGTTCAAACTTGTCTGCACTGTCTTTCAGATTGCCGCTTGCACCGAAGCCAGATTTCTTCAGGAATGTGCTACCTCTGCGCATGATCCCTTTGGCCCATCCTTCAAAAGTTACTCGGAACCGTCAGATCGGACGATGTGATACAACCACCGAATCATCGTTGGATTGAAGCTCCAGACCTGCGTGGCTTCACCTTTGGCGAGCCCTTCTGCGCATGGAGTACTACCACAGCGTCACCTGGTCGTCTCTACAGTGCTATAAAGCCGAGGACGGACGCTATCCTCTTCAGTGGGTCTTGCGGCGGCACGATGAGCACATGGTTCAAACTTGTCTGCACTGTCTTTCAGATTGCCGCTTGCACCGAAGCCAGATGTCTTCAGGAATGTGCTACCTCTGCGCATGATCCCTTTGGCCCATCCTTCAAAAAGTTACTCGGAACCGTCAGATCGGACGATGTGATACAACCACCGAATCATCGTTGGATTGAAGCTCTAGACCTGCGTGGCTTCACCTTTGGCGAGCCCTTCTGCGCATGGAGTACTACCACAGCGTCACCTGGTCGTCTCTACAGTGCTATAAACCGAGGACGGACGCTATCCTCTTCAGTGGGTCTTGCGGCGCCACGATGAGCACATGGTTCAAACTTGTCTGCACTGTCTTTCAGATTGCCGCTTGCACCGAAGCCAGATGTCTTCAGGAATGTGCTACCTCTGCGCATGATCCCTTTGGCCCATCCTTCAAAAAGTTACTCGGAACCGTCAGATCGGACGATGTGATACAACCACCGAATCATCGTTGGATTGAAGCTCCAGACCTGCGTGGCTTCACCTTTGGCGAGCCCTTCTGCGCATGGAGTACTACCACAGCGTCACCTGGTCGTCTCTACAGTGCTATAAAGCCGAGGACGGACGCTATCCTCTTCAGTGGGTCTTGCGGCGGCCACGATGAGCACATGGTTCAAACTTGTCTGCACTGTCTTTCAGATTGCCGCTTGCACCGAAGCCAGATGTCTTCAGGAATGTGCTACCTCTGCGCATGATCCCTTTGGCCCATCCTTCAAAAAGTTACTCGGAACCGTCAGATCGCACGATGTGATACAACCACCGAATCATCGTTGGATTGAAGCTCTAGACCTGCGTGGCTTGACCTTTGGCGAGCCCTTCTGCGCATGGAGTACTACCACAGCGTCACCTGGTCGTCTCTACAGTGCTATAAAGCCGAGGACGGACGCTATCCTCTTCAGTGGGTCTTGCGGCGCCACGATGAGCATATGGTTCAAACTTGTCTGCACTGTCTTTCAGATTGCCGCTTGCACCGAAGCCAGATGTCTTCAGGAATGTGCTACCTCTGCGCATGATCCCTTTGGCCCATCCTTCAAAAAGTTACTCGGAACCGTCAGATCGGACGATGTGATACAACCACCGAATCATCGTTGGATTGAAGCTCTAGACCTGCGTGGCTTGACCTTTGGCGAGCCCTTCTGCGCATGGAGTACTACCACAGCGTCACCTGGTCGTCTCTACAGTGCTATAAAGCCGAGGACGGACGCTATCCTCTTCAGTGGGTCTTGCGGCGCCACGATGAGCACATGGTTCAAACTTGTCTGCACTGTCTTTCAGATTGCCGCTTGCACCGAAGCCAGATGTCTTCAGGAATGTGCTACCTCTGCGCATGATCCCTTTGGCCCATCCTTCAAAAAGTTACTCGGAACCGTCAGATCGGACGATGTGATACAACCACCGAATCATCGTTGGATTGAAGCTCTAGACCTGCGTGGCTTGACCTTTGGCGAGCCCTTCTGCGCATGGAGTACTACCACAGCGTCACCTGGTCGTCTCTACAGTGCTATAAAGCCGAGGACGACGCTATGCTCTTCAGTGGGTCTTGCGGCGGCACGATGAGCGCATGGTTCAAACTTGTCTGCACTGTCTTTCAGATTGCCGCTTGCACCGAAGCCAGATTTCTTCAGGAATTTGCTACCTCTGCGCAAGATTCCTTTGGCCCATCCTTCCAAACGTTACTTGGAACCGCCAGATCGGATGATGTGATACAACCATAGCATCATCGTTGGATTGAAGCACCAGACCTGCGTGGCTTGACCTTTGGCGAGCGCTTCTGCGCACGGAGTACTACCACAGCGTCACCTGGTCGTCTCTACAGTCCTATGAAACCAAGGAAAGACGCTATGCTCTTCAGTGGGTTTTGCGGCAGCACGATGAGCGCATGGTTCAAACTTGTCTGCACTGTCTTTCAGATTGCCGCTTGCACCGAAGCCGGATGTCTTCAGGAATGTGCTACCTCTGCGCATGATCCCTTTGGCCCATCCTTCAAAACGTTACTCGGAACCGCCAGATCGGATGATGTGATACAACCATAGCATCATCGTTGGATTGCAGCACCAGACCTGCGTGGCTTGACCTTTGGCGAGCCCTTCTGCGCATGGAGTACTACCACAGCATTACCTGGTCGTCTCTACAGTTCTATAAAGCCGAGGACGGACGCTATGCTCTTCAGTGGGTCTTGCGGCGGCACGATGAGCACATGGTTCAAACTTGTCTGCACTGTCTTTCAGATTGCCGCTTGCACCGAAGCCAGATGTCTTCAGGAATGTGCTACCTCTGCGCATGATCCCTTTGGCCCATCCTTCAAAAAGTTACTCGGAACCGTCAGATCGGACGATGTGATACAACCACCGAATCATCGTTGGATTGAAGCTCTAGACCTGCGTGGCTTGACCTTTGGCGAGCCCTTCTGCGCATGGAGTACTACCACAGCGTCACCTGGTCGTCTCTACAGTGCTATAAAGCCGAGGACGGACGCTATCCTCTTCAGTGGGTCTTGCGGCGCCACGATGAGCACATGGTTCAAACTTGTCTGCACTGTCTTTCAGATTGCCGCTTGCACCGAAGCCAGATGTCTTCAGGAATGTGCTACCTCTGCGCATGATCCCTTTGGCCCATCCTTCAAAAAGTTACTCGGAACCGTCAGATCGGCACGATGTGATACAACCACCGAATCATCGTTGGATTGAAGCTCTAGACCTGCGTGGCTTGACCTTTGGCGAGCCCTTCTGCGCATGGAGTACTACCACAGCGTCACCTGGTCGTCTCTACAGTGCTATAAAGCCGAGGACGGACGCTATCCTCTTCAGTGGGTCTTGCGGCGCCACGATGAGCACATGGTTCAAACTTGTCTGCACTGTCTTTCAGATTGCCGCTTGCACCGAAGCCAGATGTCTTCAGGAATGTGCTACCTCTGCGCATGATCCCTTTGGCCCATCCTTCAAAAAGTTACTCGGAACCGTCAGATCGGACGATGTGATACAACCACCGAATCATCGTTGGATTGAAGCTCTAGACCTGCGTGGCTTGACCTTTGGCGAGCCCTTCTGCGCATGGAGTACTACCACAGCGTCACCTGGTCGTCTCTACAGTCCTATAAAGCCGAGGACAGACGCTATGCTCTTCAGTGGGTCGTGCGGCGGGACGATGAGCGCATGGTTCAAATTTGTCTGCACTGTCTTTCAGATTGCCGCTTGCACCGAAGCCAGATTTCTTCAGGAATGTGCTACCTCTGCGCATGATCCCTTTGGCCCATCCTTCCAAACGTTACTTGGAACCACCAGATCGGATGACGTGATACAACCATAGCATCATCGTTAGATTGAAGCACCAGACCTGCGTGGCTTCATCTTTGGCGAGCGCTTCTGCGCACGGAGTACTACCACAGTGTCACCTGGTCGTCTCTACTGTCCTATAAAGCAGAGGACAGACGCTATGCTCTTTAGTGGGTCTTGCGGCGGGACGATGAGCACATAGTTCAAACTTGTCTGCACTGTCTCTCAGATTGCCGCTTGCACCGAAGCCAGATGTCTTCAGGAATTTGCTACCTCTGCGTATAATCCCTTTGGCCCATCCTTCAAAACGTTACTTGGAACCGCCAGATCGGATGATGTGATACAACCATCGCATCATCGTTGGATTGAAGCACCAGACCTGCGTGGCTTCACCTTTGGCGAGCGCTTCTGCGCACGGAGTACTACCACAGTGTCACCTAGTCGTCTCTACAGTGCTATAAAGCCGAGGACGGACGCTATCCTCTTCAGTGGGTCTTGCGGCGCCACGATGAGCACATGGTTCAAACTTGTCTGCACTGTCTTTCAGATTGCCGCTTGCACCGAAGCCAGATGTCTTCAGGAATGTGCTACCTCTGCGCATGATCCCTTTGGCCCATCCTTCAAAAGTTACTCGGAACCGTCAGATCGGACGATGTGATACAACCACCGAATCATCGTTGGATTGAAGCTCTAGACCTGCGTGGCTTGACCTTTGGCGAGCCCTTCTGCGCATGGAGTACTACCACAGCGTCACCTGGTCGTCTCTACAGTGCTATAAAGCCGAGGACGGACGCTATCCTCTTCAGTGGGTCTTGCGGCGCCACGATGAGCACATGGTTCAAACTTGTCTGCACTGTCTTTCAGATTGCCGCTTGCACCGAAGCCAGATGTCTTCAGGAATGTGCTACCTCTGCGCATGATCCCTTTGGCCCATCCTTCAAAAAGTTACTCGGAACCGTCAGATCGCACGATGTGATACAACCACCGAATCATCGTTGGATTGAAGCTCTAGACCTGCGTGGCTTGCACCTTTGGCGAGCCCTTCTGCGCATGGAGTACTACCACAGCGTCACCTGGTCGTCTCTACAGTGCTATAAAGCCGAGGACGGACGCTATCCTCTTCAGTGGGTCTTGCGGCGCCACGATGAGCACATGGTTCAAACTTGTCTGCACTGTCTTTCAGATTGCCGCTTGCACCGAAGCCAGATGTCTTCAGGAATGTGCTACCTCTGCGCATGATCCCTTTGGCCCATCCTTCAAAAAGTTACTCGGAACCGTCAGATCGCACGATGTGATACAACCACCGAATCATCGTTGGATTGAAGCTCTAGACCTGCGTGGCTTGACCTTTGGCGAGCCCTTCTGCGCATGGAGTACTACCACAGCGTCACCTGGTCGTCTCTACAGTGCTATAAAGCCGAGGACGGACGCTATCCTCTTCAGTGGGTCTTGCGGCGCCACGATGAGCACATGGTTCAAACTTGTCTGCACTGTCTTTCAGATTGCCACTTGCACCGAAGCCAGATGTCTTCAGGAATGTGCTACCTCTGCGCATGATCCCTTTGGCCCATCCTTCAAAAAGTTACTCGGAACCGTCAGATCGCACGATGTGATACAACCACCGAATCATCGTTGGATTGAAGCTCCAGACCTGCGTGGCTTGACCTTTGGCGAGCCCTTCTGCGCATGGAGTACTACCACAGCGTCACCTGGTCGTCTCTACAGTGCTATAAAGCCGAGGACGGACGCTATCCTCTTCAGTGGGTCTTGCGGCGCCACGATGAGCACATGGTTCAAACTTGTCTGCACTGTCTTTCAGATTGCCACTTGCACCGAAGCCAGATGTCTTCAGGAATGTGCTACCTCTGCGCATGATCCCTTTGGCCCATCCTTCAAAAGTTACTCGGAACCGTCAGATCGCACGATGTGATACAACCACCGAATCATCGTTGGATTGAAGCTCTAGACCTGCGTGGCTTGACCTTTGGCGAGCCCTTCTGCGCATGGAGTACTACCACAGCGTCACCTGGTCGTCTCTACAGTGCTATAAAGCCGAGGACGGACGCTATCCTCTTCAGTGGGTCTTGCGGCGCCACGATGAGCACATGGTTCAAACTTGTCTGCACTGTCTTTCAGATTGCCAGCTTGCACCGAAGCCAGATGTCTTCAGGAATGTGCTACCTCTGCGCATGATCCCTTTGGCCCATCCTTCAAAAAGTTACTCGGAACCGTCAGATCGGCACGATGTGATACAACCACCGAATCATCGTTGGATTGAAGCTCTAGACCTGCGTGGCTTGACCTTTGGCGAGCCCTTCTGCGCATGGAGTACTACCACAGCGTCACCTGGTCGTCTCTACAGTGCTATAAAGCCGAGGACGGACGCTATCCTCTTCAGTGGGTCTTGCGGCGCCACGATGAGCACATGGTTCAAACTTGTCTGCACTGTCTTTCAGATTGCCGCTTGCACCGAAGCCAGATGTCTTCAGGAATGTGCTACCTCTGCGCATGATCCCTTTGGCCCATCCTTCAAAAAGTTACTCGGAACCGTCAGATCGCACGATGTGATACAACCACCGAATCATCGTTGGATTGAAGCTCCAGACCTGCGTGGCTTGACCTTTGGCGAGCCCTTCTGCGCATGGAGTACTACCACAGCGTCACCTGGTCGTCTCTACAGTGCTATAAAGCCGAGGACGGACGCTATCCTCTTCAGTGGGTCTTGCGGCGCCACGATGAGCACATGGTTCAAACTTGTCTGCACTGTCTTTCAGATTGCCGCTTGCACCGAAGCCAGATGTCTTCAGGAATGTGCTACCTCTGCGCATGATCCCTTTGGCCCATCCTTCAAAAGTTACTCGGAACCGTCAGATCGCACGATGTGATACAACCACCGAATCATCGTTGGATTGAAGCTCCTAGACCTGCGTGGCTTGACCTTTGGCGAGCCCTTCTGCGCATGGAGTACTACCACAGCGTCACCTGGTCGTCTCTACAGTGCTATAAAGCCGAGGACGGACGCTATCCTCTTCAGTGGGTCTTGCGGCGCCACGATGAGCACATGGTTCAAACTTGTCTGCACTGTCTTTCAGATTGCCGCTTGCACCGAAGCCAGATGTCTTCAGGAATGTGCTACCTCTGCGCATGATCCCTTTGGCCCATCCTTCAAAAAGTTACTCGGAACCGTCAGATCGCACGATGTGATACAACCACCGAATCATCGTTGGATTGAAGCTCTAGACCTGCGTGGCTTGACCTTTGGCGAGCCCTTCTGCGCATGGAGTACTACCACAGCGTCACCTGGTCGTCTCTACAGTGCTATAAAGCCGAGGACGGACGCTATCCTCTTCAGTGGGTCTTGCGGCGCCACGATGAGCACATGGTTCAAACTTGTCTGCACTGTCTTTCAGATTGCCGCTTGCACCGAAGCCAGATGTCTTCAGGAATGTGCTACCTCTGCGCATGATCCCTTTGGCCCATCCTTCAAAAAGTTACTCGGAACCGTCAGATCGCACGATGTGATACAACCACCGAATCATCGTTGGATTGAAGCTCTAGACCTGCGTGGCTTCACCTTTGGCGAGCCCTTCTGCGCATGGAGTACTACCACAGCGTCACCTGGTCGTCTCTACAGTGCTATAAAGCCGAGGACGGACGCTATCCTCTTCAGTGGGTCTTGCGGCGCCACGATGAGCACATGGTTCAAACTTGTCTGCACTGTCTTTCAGATTGCCAGCTTGCACCGAAGCCAGATGTCTTCAGGAATGTGCTACCTCTGCGCATGATCCCTTTGGCCCATCCTTCAAAAAGTTACTCGGAACCGTCAGATCGCACGATGTGATACAACCACCGAATCATCGTTGGATTGAAGCTCTAGACCTGCGTGGCTTCACCTTTGGCGAGCCCTTCTGCGCATGGAGTACTACCACAGCGTCACCTGGTCGTCTCTACAGTGCTATAAAGCCGAGGACGGACGCTATCCTCTTCAGTGGGTCTTGCGGCGCCACGATGAGCACATGGTTCAAACTTGTCTGCACTGTCTTTCAGATTGCCGCTTGCACCGAAGCCAGATGTCTTCAGGAATGTGCTACCTCTGCGCATGATCCCTTTGGCCCATCCTTCAAAAAGTTACTCGGAACCGTCAGATCGGACGATGTGATACAACCACCGAATCATCGTTGGATTGAAGCTCTAGACCTGCGTGGCTTGACCTTTGGCGAGCCCTTCTGCGCATGGAGTACTACCACAGCGTCACCTGGTCGTCTCTACAGTGCTATAAAGCCGAGGACGGACGCTATCCTCTTCAGTGGGTCTTGCGGCGGCACGATGAGCACATGGTTCAAACTTGTCTGCACTGTCTTTCAGATTGCCGCTTGCACCGAAGCCAGATGTCTTCAGGAATGTGCTACCTCTGCGCATGATCCCTTTGGCCCATCCTTCAAAAGTTACTCGGAACCGTCAGATCGGCACGATGTGATACAACCACCGAATCATCGTTGGATTGAAGCTCTAGACCTGCGTGGCTTGACCTTTGGCGAGCCCTTCTGCGCATGGAGTACTACCACAGCGTCACCTGGTCGTCTCTACAGTGCTATAAAGCCGAGGACGGACGCTATCCTCTTCAGTGGGTCTTGCGGCGCCACGATGAGCACATGGTTCAAACTTGTCTGCACTGTCTTTCAGATTGCCGCTTGCACCGAAGCCAGATGTCTTCAGGAATGTGCTACCTCTGCGCATGATCCCTTTGGCCCATCCTTCAAAAAGTTACTCGGAACCGTCAGATCGGACGATGTGATACAACCACCGAATCATCGTTGGATTGAAGCTCTAGACCTGCGTGGCTTGACCTTTGGCGAGCCCTTCTGCGCATGGAGTACTACCACAGCGTCACCTGGTCGTCTCTACAGTGCTATAAAGCCGAGGACGGACGCTATCCTCTTCAGTGGGTCTTGCGGCGCCACGATGAGCACATGGTTCAAACTTGTCTGCACTGTCTTTCAGATTGCCACTTGCACCGAAGCCAGATGTCTTCAGGAATGTGCTACCTCTGCGCATGATCCCTTTGGCCCATCCTTCAAAAAGTTACTCGGAACCGTCAGATCGCACGATGTGATACAACCACCGAATCATCGTTGGATTGAAGCTCTAGACCTGCGTGGCTTGACCTTTGGCGAGCCCTTCTGCGCATGGAGTACTACCACAGCGTCACCTGGTCGTCTCTACAGTGCTATAAAGCCGAGGACGGACGCTATCCTCTTCAGTGGGTCTTGCGGCGCCACGATGAGCACATGGTTCAAACTTGTCTGCACTGTC
Source organism: Dermacentor silvarum (assembly GCF_013339745.2). NCBI lineage: Eukaryota > Metazoa > Arthropoda > Arachnida > Ixodida > Ixodidae > Dermacentor > Dermacentor silvarum. The sequence continues at coordinate 1,327,944 of NC_051154.1, read as the reverse complement.
TTTCAGATTGCCACTTGCACCGAAGCCAGATGTCTTCAGGAATGTGCTACCTCTGCGCATGATCCCTTTGGCCCATCCTTCAAAAAGTTACTCGGAACCGTCAGATCGCACGATGTGATACAACCACCGAATCATCGTTGGATTGAAGCTCTAGACCTGCGTGGCTTGACCTTTGGCGAGCCCTTCTGCGCATGGAGTACTACCACAGCGTCACCTGGTCGTCTCTACAGTGCTATAAAGCCGAGGACGGACGCTATCCTCTTCAGTGGGTCTTGCGGCGCCACGATGAGCACATGGTTCAAACTTGTCTGCACTGTCTTTCAGATTGCCGCTTGCACCGAAGCCAGATGTCTTCAGGAATGTGCTACCTCTGCGCATGATCCCTTTGGCCCATCCTTCAAAAAGTTACTCGGAACCGTCAGATCGGACGATGTGATACAACCACCGAATCATCGTTGGATTGAAGCTCTAGACCTGCGTGGCTTGACCTTTGGCGAGCCCTTCTGCGCATGGAGTACTACCACAGCGTCACCTGGTCGTCTCTACAGTGCTATAAAGCCGAGGACGGACGCTATCCTCTTCAGTGGGTCTTGCGGCGCCACGATGAGCACATGGTTCAAACTTGTCTGCACTGTCTTTCAGATTGCCGCTTGCACCGAAGCCAGATGTCTTCAGGAATGTGCTACCTCTGCGCATGATCCCTTTGGCCCATCCTTCAAAAAGTTACTCGGAACCGTCAGATCGCACGATGTGATACAACCACCGAATCATCGTTGGATTGAAGCTCTAGACCTGCGTGGCTTACCTTTGGCGAGCCCTTCTGCGCATGGAGTACTACCACAGCGTCACCTGGTCGTCTCTACAGTGCTATAAAGCCGAGGACGGACGCTATCCTCTTCAGTGGGTCTTGCGGCGCCACGATGAGCACATGGTTCAAACTTGTCTGCACTGTCTTTCAGATTGCCACTTGCACCGAAGCCAGATGTCTTCAGGAATGTGCTACCTCTGCGCATGATCCCTTTGGCCCATCCTTCAAAAAGTTACTCGGAACCGTCAGATCGGCACGATGTGATACAACCACCGAATCATCGTTGGATTGAAGCTCTAGACCTGCGTGGCTTGACCTTTGGCGAGCCCTTCTGCGCATGGAGTACTACCACAGCGTCACCTGGTCGTCTCTACAGTGCTATAAAGCCGAGGACGGACGCTATCCTCTTCAGTGGGTCTTGCGGCGCCACGATGAGCACATGGTTCAAACTTGTCTGCACTGTCTTTCAGATTGCCACTTGCACCGAAGCCAGATGTCTTCAGGAATGTGCTACCTCTGCGCATGATCCCTTTGGCCCATCCTTCAAAAAGTTACTCGGAACCGTCAGATCGCACGATGTGATACAACCACCGAATCATCGTTGGATTGAAGCTCCTAGACCTGCGTGGCTTGACCTTTGGCGAGCCCTTCTGCGCATGGAGTACTACCACAGCGTCACCTGGTCGTCTCTACAGTGCTATAAAGCCGAGGACGGACGCTATCCTCTTCAGTGGGTCTTGCGGCGCCACGATGAGCACATGGTTCAAACTTGTCTGCACTGTCTTTCAGATTGCCACTTGCACCGAAGCCAGATGTCTTCAGGAATGTGCTACCTCTGCGCATGATCCCTTTGGCCCATCCTTCAAAAAGTTACTCGGAACCGTCAGATCGCACGATGTGATACAACCACCGAATCATCGTTGGATTGAAGCTCCTAGACCTGCGTGGCTTGACCTTTGTTTGGCGAGCCCTTATGCTCATGGAGTACTACCACAGCGTCACCTGGTCGTCTCTACAGTGCTATAAAGCCGAGGACGGACGCTATCCTCTTCAGTGGGTCTTGCGGCGCCACGATGAGCACATGGTTCAAACTTGTCTGCACTGTCTTTCAGATTGCCACTTGCACCGAAGCCAGATGTCTTCAGGAATGTGCTACCTCTGCGCATGATCCCTTTGGCCCATCCTTCAAAAAGTTACTCGGAACCGTCAGATCGCACGATGTGATACAACCACCGAATCATCGTTGGATTGAAGCTCTAGACCTGCGTGGCTTCACCTTTGGCGAGCCCTTATGCGCATGAAGTACTACCACAGCGTCACCTGGTCGTCTCTACTGTCCTATAACGCCGAGGACGACGCTATGCTCTTCAGTGGGTCTTGCGGTGACACGATGAGCGCATGGTTCAAACTTGTCTGCACTGTCTTTCAGATTGCCGCTTGCACCGAAGCCAGATTTCTTCAGGAATGTGCTACCTCTGCGCATGATCCCTTTGACCCATCCTTCCAAACGTTACTTGGAACCGCCAGATCGGATGATGTGATACTACCATCGCATCATCGTTGGATTGAAGCACCAGACCTGCGTGGCTTGACCTTTGGCGACCAATCCTGGTCCCGATATGTCACAAGAAACACTATTGCAATTGCTCGCAGGGCAGGAAAAAATTCATTCCGAGATATCTTCTTGGACAGCCAAGTTTGCTTGCATCGAAGAAAGGCTAAATAGGCTTGAGACGTCAGTACTACCAGTGACGGAAGTGATTCCGCGCGCTCGGGAACTTGCAAAAGCTGTCGCTCATCTTACACACCTAGTATTGAAGCTGGACAGTCGGTCTGACGATCTTGAAAACAGGTCCCGTAGAAATAACCTTGTTGTCTACGGACTACCTGAACCCCATTCAGAACCCTCCGGACAACTGCTTGATGCGTTCACAAACTTAATTTATGATTAACTTGGTGTTCTGTGTGCAGACATTGAACGTTGGCACAGGCTTGGGGCGCGTCGAGGTGATAAACCCCATCCTGCTATCTTCAAATTTTTGGACTACAGGTCAAAGCTTGCAATATTAAAGAATGCCCGAAAGCTTAAAGGAACAAAAGGATATACAGGGTGTCTCAGCTATCACGCAGCACGATTTAAAAAAAGAGGAACGGCGTTACGCGAATCAAACCTAGTTCGTATTGTTTCCAGTGCAGTGGAGTAGCCGCCAGTAATTTTTTCGTTGCTGAGATTTAATTAGCTAATTGTAATTAGTTATCTAACCCGAGAAGTACTGTCCTAATTATCAGAGTGTGAATGAGAAAATTGTAGAGCAACATGAAAAACTACCGATACAGTATTCTCTTGCTCAGTACGTGCTACATAAAGAGTGTTTCTGCGAGCGTGAAAGAAGCCCGCGAATACACGCAAAGTGCCTCGAGCGACCAGTCGCGCCTCAATTCTGCGTGTATTCGCGGGCTCTTTTCACACTCGGAAAAACACATTTATGTGGCACGCATTGAGCAACAGAAAGCTGTATCGGGAGTTTTTCAGGGTGCTATACAATTTTCTCATGGACACTTTGATAATTAGGGCAGTACTTCTCGAGTTAGATAATTAATTACAATTAGCTAATTAAATCTCAGCAACGAAAAAATTACTGGCGGCTACTCCACCGTGCTGGAAACAATGTGTACTATGTTTACTTCGCGTAACGCCGTTCCTCTTTTTTTAAATCGTGCTGCGTGATAGCTAGGACACCCTGTATAAAAGAGGACTTCACTGACCGGGTTCGAAAGATACGCCAAGCTCTTTGGAGACTTTCTGTAAATCAAAGGAAAAAAGCCTTTATGGTTCGCCTGCAATATGATTCCTTGCTCATAGAAAATGTACGCTATGTGCTGAATGAAGCAGGTGATTCAATCATTAAAACCAAGAAGCAAACCATGAGACTTAAAAAAAAAGTACATGAAACTTGACTGCATTCCGATCTTAATTTCTCGCTGGTAAATGTTAATGCCCGCAGTCTTCTTAACAAAATTAAAGACTTTCATCACTTCGTTGCATTTTATCATCCTTCTGTGATTTGCGTGACTGAAACGTGGCTTGGTGAACACATCTTAGATTCTGAAATTTTACCGCCAGGGTAAAGAGTCCTCAGGAAAGATAGAAGTGGCCGGCGTGGTGGCGGTGTGGCACTCCTTGTGAACCAAAATATTGAGTTTACAGTATTGCCTGACGTTCCTAACTGCGAATCTGTATGGTGCAAAATCAGGCTTTGTGGTGTCATTTTGGCTGTAGGGGCTGTTATCGACTCATTGACACAGATTTTAGTGTCTTTTCTGATCTTACCGATTATATAACCAAACACAAACCTAAATGTTGTAAAATGTTCGCTGTTGGTGATTTCAACACCCCTGGCATAGATTGGCCAACGCTATCTTCAAGTAGCCTTCACAAAGTATTTTGTGATTACTTGATTAACATGACTATTTCTTTCGATTTGACACAAATTGTGAATTCCGCAACCCGTGAGAGCTCAATTTTAGATCGTGTTTTCATAAATTAGCAACTTAGACAAAATGGTTATGATTGTGATATTGTCAAAGGCCTGTCGGACCATAAGGGTGTCATTGTTTATTTGAAATTATTAACTGTGCCTAAGCTTCCTTCACATCAGTCTGTATTGAACTCAATTTGAGCGTGCTGATGACAACTTCATAACTGAGTTACTCGCATGCTCTTTTTGAGCATGTCAGTTTTTGAGCTGCGCGAACCATTCCTCTGTTGATGTGTTAGTGAACCGTTTTTGCCCAATTATCAATCAACGTATCTCTGATTACGTTCCAATCAAGTGTGTGAAGCGCAACCCCAAGCACCCGTGGTACACACGTGAAATTATACACTTAATTCGTCGCATCAGGCGTCTCCGCAAACAACCCTATGCAAACAATCCAATGAAAGCTTCAGTACTGTCCACACTTAAAAATAATCTAAAATCTGCTATGTCAAGTGCGAAAAGTTTCTACTTTAATAGCACTTTGTCATCCTTCATTAAAAACAATTCGTCAAAGTTCTGGCGAACCATCAGTCCCCCAAGTCAGAGCTCTCCTTCATTCATTATTGCCAACCAACCATGCTCAGATAATCTTAGCATCACTGAAGCCTTTAATAATTACTTTAAATCAGTGTTCACCTGTGATGATGGACGCACCCCCACATTTTGCACTGTTCCTTCGGCATCACCTTTTCCTAGTATGGTAATCACTTCAGCTGGTGTACATAACCTTATACTCAAGATTGATACTATGAAAAGTACTGGGGCAGACAATTTACCAGATATGTTTTTACGGCGATATTCTGAATGGAGCTCACGGTATTTCTCCCTATCCCTATTTTTTTCAAAGTCTGTAGAATCATCTACTGTTCCAATTCTCTGGAAATGTGCTGAGGTTGTTCCCATTCACAAAGACGGTAATAAGCATTTGATGTCTAATATACAGACATATTTCTTTAATATTAACATCTTGCAAACTATTGGAACACATTATTCATAAATATATCACTGAGTACTTATCTGAACATAATGCTCTCTCGCATGATCAACATGGCTTCCGTTCTGGATTCTCGACGGTAACACAACTTCTAGAATTCTCGCATGATATTGCAACCACGCTTAACCTTAGAGGACAGCTTGATGCCATTTTCATTGATTACAGTAAAGCTTTTGGTACAGTGTGTCATAAAAAACTTCTCATTAAACTCAAGGCAATAATTCATGATTGTAAACTACTAGGTTGGATACAGGACTACCTAAGTACAAGAACCCAGTTTGTTGCATTTAACCATGTTCACTCATCTCGTGTCAATGTTACATCAGGTGTACCACAGGGGTCTGTCTTGGTTCCTTTGCTGTTTATTGTCTATGTAAATGATGTCGTTGAAGTAATTACGGGCACTTCTGTCAAAATAAGACTATATGCTGATGACTGCGTCCTTTACTCTACTATAACCAGTAATCATGATCAGTTAGAGTTGAATGAAGGCTTCGCCCGTTTTTGCGAATGGAACAGAACATGGCAAATGTCACTTAATTTTAAGAAAACCGTTTCAATTACTTTTTCAAATAAAAAACAACCATTACGATTTACACATTTTAAAGAAGCGCACAAGCTTGCAAGCGTCCACACGTTCAAATACCTTGGTGTTACTCACTGCCCTGATCTGAAATGGCATGCTCACATAAAATGCATAACCAACAAGGCACTGAGAAAATTTGGTTTTCTTAAAAGAAACTTACGAGATGCAAATAAAGAATGTAAATTAACGGCATACAGATCACTAATAAGGCCTCTACTTGAGTACGCGTCGGTAGTGTGGTCACCACATCATTCCAAAGACATAGACATGTTTGAGACTATTCAGAAAAAAGCCATAATATTTATATATAATTGTTATGACCGCCATTTCTCACCGACATCACATGCTAGTAAGCTGTTACTAAAACCTCCGGCCCGTAGACGTACTTGTGACCATGCTGTTCTGCTACATAAAATTGCTCATGGGAAAACTTATGTCAATGCACCTATTGTTTTCACAAACCCTTCTTCTCGGCCCACCAGAAAAAAAAAGCATCGTCTTAACATTGTTCCTTTGAATTCATCGATTGATTGTTTTAGGTTTTCCTTTTTTTTTCACATACAATTGCGATTCGGAATGGCCTTGAGGGGTCCTTGCGCGAGTTATCGAGTGATGAATTTGCCGATCTATTTCCTAATTATGTTCATTAATCAACTAGCTCTTCCTGATATTGATTTTTCTATATTGTTTGTTTTATTTTTGCCACTAAAATGTATTCTTCAATGCCATTACCGCGATTCCTGACTTCAGCGATCATTGTCTCCTGCACGTTGTTATTCGTCTCCCACTTAGTAAGAAATCATATACCCAAAAACTAATATCTGACTACCGGAGAGGTAACTATGAGGCTATAAACAGTGGACAAGAGTTATTTTTGCAAAATTTTCAGACCACTTTCTTGTCACGCCCAGTCAACTCCAACTGGGAGCTATTCAGAAACACAATGTTGAACCTAAAGGATAAGTACATACCCACTATTGTAGCAAAATCTGATTATAACAACCCTTGGTTCACTAAACGTGTAAAATCTCTTCGCAAACGTAAAAAACGTCTCTACAGAAAAGCTAATCAAAGTAATAACACTGCAGCATGGGAAAGGTATCGCGTGTGCGTAAAACTGTATATTCAGGAGGTCAGTCAAGCCAAAGATAAATTTAACAGTCACGATCTACTGTCCATTCTCCAATCAAATGCAAATAAATTTTGGCGCATGCTCTCCACGAAAGACAGATCTAACACCATCGAACTCGTTGACCTTGATGGTGAACCTATTCCTAAAGATGAATGTGCAGCCGCCCTAAATATCCACTTCTGTATTTACTGCTCCCATTCATAACCCTGACCTGCCCACGCTCACTGCTACAGTGCATGCTATGCCAGACCTAGAAATTTACGCAGGGGGCATATTTAATCTGATCAATAGTCTTAAACCATCATCTTCTGCTGGCTGTGATGGTATAAGTAGTAAACTTCTGAAGAACACATCTCACGTATCAGCTCAAATACTTTGCTTATTATTTAACCAATCGCTTGAAACTGGGACCGTTCCCGGTGACTGGAAGAAAGCTAATATCTTGCCTATCTTTAAATCAGGTGACCGGTCGAACCTTGCCAATTACCGCCTAATCTCCCTTACAAGCATCCCCTCAAAATTACTTGAACACATCATAGCCTCAAGCCTAATGAAACACCTTGAGGCAATTAATTTTTTCTACCCATTTCAGCATGGTTTCCGCAAGCACTTATCGTGTGATTCCCAACTCGCCGAATTCACCCACGACATTCCGCTTATCATGGACAGGAATCTGCAGATCGACGCTGTTTTCTTAGATTATTCAAAAGCTTTTGATAAGGTGCCTCACAAGCTCTTACTGCACAAACTATCTGGACTTGGAATCTGCAATAGCTTACTCAGATGAATTGAACAATTCCTATCCGGGCGCACACAATACACTTCCACAAACAATCACCGCTCACCTCTTACCGATGTGACTTCGGGCGTCTCCCAGGATGCCTGTCTGTCGCCTTTATTATTCCTAATCTATGTGAACGACTTGCCTACTAGCATAAATTGTAAACTACGACTTTTCGCAGACGACTGCGTAGTTTACAACACCGTTAAGTCCTCTGACGATGTTCTTTACCTGCAGCGTGACCTCGATGCCATCTCGTCATGGTGCGAAAAATGGCACATGCCTCGCAACTTATCAAAATGCAAATCGATGTGTTTTACCCGAAAGCGCAGTCCCTTTCAGTCCACTTATCACATTATCTCGGTAAACATCAGCGCCACTTCATTCTACAAGTACCTGGGTCTTATTTTGACGTCATCACTCTCTTGGATAACACATATCGAAACAATACGTCGCAAAGCTGCGCGCTCACTCGGGTATCTACAAAGGAATTTAAAAAAGGCATCCCCGGAAGTGAAGAATCTGGCGTACGTGACCTTTGTCCGTGCACAACTCGAATTTGCTTCCGCTGTCTGGCATCCATCTCAAGATTACCTAGCCGCATCATTGGAATCCGTTCAAAACCGAGCCACCCGCTTCATCACTTGAGATTATTCACGGTACACTAGTGTCACTTCCTTGAAGCAAGCAATAGGTCTGCCAACACTGAAGTCCCGCCGCATCGTATCTCGTCTTTGTTTGCTGCACTCCTTCTATTACAATCCACGCTCAAGGCACCACCTTCTTAAACCACCATTGCGAACTTCCTCTCGCATAAGTCACAGCTCTGCCATAGCACGTTTACCCAGCCGCTCATCCGCCATGACCACTTCTTTCCTGATGCAATCGTTTATTGGAATGCGCTCCCTAACCACTTCGTTACCTGTACTGACCGCAAAAAATTTCGTGAATACCTAACAAATCACTTTGAATAACTTTCTGTTCCCAGTGTACATCGTTCATGAACCCATCACAAAACACTCGTAATAGTCTACCCTTGTCAGCCCTTCCACCTAGTGTACTTTTTTTTTTGTTCACGAACGTATTGCCGCGTTGCTTATTTAAATTCGTAATTTTTGTTTGATTGTTTAAATTCTTACAAAATCAGCAATATTTCCTTTTTGTTGTTGTTTTGTACGTAACCACTTTTACACATGTTTGTATTGCACCCCCTTGTGTAATGCCTTCGGGCCTTCAAGGTGATAATAAATGAAATGATTGACATATATATGCACTCACTCCTGCAATATCTTGCTATGCAAGATGGCAGTATATGTAAATAAAAAAATAAAATAAAGGCACTGGAAGACGCTGTTTATGCAATAGGGGAGTCAGCTCGACCGGACTTCGTACTAGGCTTGCAGGCGGGGTTCGATCAGGGAGTGGTAGCATGTACCCCAGCACCTCCACCACCAAAATTTAACGTAGATTGAAGACGGAATCTGCACAATAGACGCTCTCTTTAATGGCGGGCCAGGAGAAGAGCGTGCAGCTTGCGCGCTTCGTCGTCTTTCATGGCGCCGACCTTTGCGTGCGCCGTCCCGCGGTGCGGAAGCCCCACATAACTGTGTCAATATACAGCATACGGCTCGCAGCGACGATGTTATCGCGCTTCGACTTTATACGGAACATCACGGCGACGCCGACGACAGAAATGCGCCTGGAGTGCCCATATAATGGCTATCGCAATATAAGCATATCTATAGATATTCGGGACAATATTAACTGGAACGTCTAAGGATATGTTGGAGACAGTTCGGAAAAGTGCTGTTAGTCCTAGGAATTCTGCTTTGTGAAGATATCTAGACCACTAGTCGGCTTTATTTATGTGATTCTATATCAGTTCAATATAGAATAAAAAAGCATTATGGTTGATCAGTGGAATCAGTGGAAGACGAAAGTGTGTCTTCACAGAAGCTGTTTGCTTATCGTCGACTCACGGTCCGCTGCAGCGAAAGGCGCACGATTTGCGGGCCGCGTTGCTTGGCCACCTGTTGGCAAGCGGAGTTCCGTTGGCGAGTGATTTCGGCGAAGGTGCGAGCATTCTGGTCCGGCTACGTAGTGGCTACGGCATCCAGTCGAGCTGTGAAGCTGCAGGAATGCCAGTGGCAGAGTTCGCCCGGCGCGCCGCGAACGCGCGAAGACATTCTGCTTCACGCTGGCGTTTCTCTCGTCGGAGCAAAGCGAGATTCGCCCGGCGACGTCGTTGCCTTTCCGCGTCTTTGAGCGCAGCAGTTGTCTTAGGTGGTGCCATCGCAAGCGAAGCAGTAGGCGATGCACTGCTGATGCACGCTGAAGCCGCAATCCATAGGCGACGAGGCGCCACAGGCTTATCCGACGCTAAATGCCTACACGAGGCCACAGAAGTACATGGATTTGTCTGATCTTCGTGCATGTGGATTTAGACGTTCTTCTGGCTTTGTTTATTGCACTTTATATGCCTTCATTGCCATAAATTTCAGAGCGATCTATACTTTTTTCAAGTCCAGAAGACGTTGAGAATAGGCACAATCGCTACTAATTAGAACGGTTCAACTTGTCGAGTTGGCCAAATCGAAAAGCGCCAAGCGTCTCATTGCACTGCCTTGCCCGCGATAAATTCATAAGGGCGTTTTATGTCCCTGGCGTAATGGTTTCAATATCGGGCTTCTTTGCTAGAGGTCATGTGTTCCAATCCTGCCACGGGACAATTATAATAATGTTTTTTTTTTAATATATGATTATTTATTGTATAATTATTGCATGAAACTCCATGCACGAGGCTACACTTGGTTCTTTATTCTAGGCCTACATCGCGTTGGGGACTCCGCTGCGATGATGATGAAGATGATGATGATTTATTGGCATCCCCTTTGAAACGGGGCGGCGACAAATAGTCACCTAGCCTGCTTGATTTAATCAGGTATACTACACATGTTCTTTATCTAGCATTTTTGTATACCTCTCATTATTTTTCTTTTTCAAAAATTTACCTTGTACCGCTGCCTATGATTTTAAGAGATCAGGTCGTATCCATCTTTTCCCTGCTTTTTTTCCACCAGTACTCTAATCGTCTCTTGCTGAACTCTACGGCTGATCTGTTTATGTTTCCTTCCACTTTAAACCCAAGCACTTCTGGGAGTTGCACGTTACCTACGGTTCTCGCTGGGTGGATCCCGTCGCATTCCATTAGGATGTGCTGAGTGGTCTCTGGATCTTTACTGCAGCATACACATGTCTCATCTAGTTCCCAATATTTGTTCCGATATGTTTTCGTCCTTAGGCAACCGGCTCGAGCCTCAAATAGCAAGGCACTGCCCTTTGTGTTATCGTACAGATTTTCCCTTCTAATTTCTTTCTTCTCATTCTTGTAAATCTCTATTGTCCTTTTCGTTTCCATTCTTTGCATCCAATTCACGGTCTCTATTTCTCTCACTTTCTTTCTGATGACCCCTGGTTGTCTATTTACAGTTTCGATTATCCTGTACTTGGTTGCCAACTTCCTTGACCTCTTCCTCCATTCTGTGTCCACGCTTTTCATGTAGAGATACTTGTGCACTTTAGCCGCCCATTTATTTTCATCCATGTTCCTGAGCCTTTCTTCAAAACTAATTTTGCTCTGTGCTTCTCTGACTTCAAAAGAGGCCCAACCCATGTCACCATGCACTGCCTCATTTGTCGTATTACCTTGTGCTCCCAAAGCCAACCGGCCTACTGATCTTTGGTTAACTTCCAAACCCGCCAATATATCCGATTTTAAGCATATAATGGCGTTTGCGAATGTTAGCGCTGGCACCATTACTCCTTTCCAGATTCCACGCACCACCTCATACTTATTGTGGCCCCACATTGCTCTGTGTTTCATTATTGCTGCATTCCGCTTCCCCTTTATTTTCAGATTATCTTGGTGGTTGCTTGAGTAATTCTTTCCTTCGTTTATGTGTACGCCGAGGTACTTATATTGCTTCACTATGGGTATTACTTGCTTTTGAATTGACACCACGAAGTTACTCGTGTGTTCATTAAAGATCATAATCCCTGATTTCTCTGTGCTAAACTTAAAGCCTAGATTTGTCGCTGCGTTCCCACAGATATTCGCAAGTATCTGTAAATCTTTTTTATTGTCCGCTAGTAGCACAATGTCGTCTGCGTACATCAGTCCAGGGACCTTCTGTGACTACCGAAGCACTCCCTGTCGGCGCTCGTTAGTGTCACGATGCAGTACTTCCCCGCTCCTAGATGCTGGCGCCGGAGCCGATGCTACATCCGTTTAAGGAAATCAGTCGTGAAGCCCGGCATAAAATGCTCGTGATTTTTTAAATGTGTGTAATTGTCTACATGGACATTGCGATTTCTCAAGCAAGTAATGTCCACATCTTCCAGTAACCCACTGCATAGCCGAACTGCACATTTCATGCGGGTTTTATAAGTCCGTTGACGCTGAAAAAGGCGCACCTAGGCAATATTGCTTTATTTATATTCCTCAGGACATAGATGCACTCACTGGCATGTGAGTGAAAATGCTAACAGTAAGTCGATTTCTATAGCCTGAGATTATCTGCAACGTGAGCAATGTTTTCTTTGCCATATGGCGAGGCTGTGGAGGCGTAGTTTGTGAAGGCAGCACACAGGACGGGAAGAGCAGTCACGACAAATTGTGCACCTTTGTGAAAGTTAACATGTGTACACCAAGCATGCATCGCATATTCACACCCACACGACATGCAAAGAGCATACGGGCATACCATCACGACGGAGACGGTGACGAGGCTTGTTGCGAGCAACACCATACGCCATCTGAAACAAAAGTTTACCCATACTGATTAGTCTGTCCTTGCACACTGTATCACGGTCTAAATGTAAACCAATCTCGATATATTTACCCCGTACACGTGTAGGCAGTGCAGTGTTCATTTCTTTTGACCTCATTGAGCCAACGCCCACCAAGAGTGGCCGGAGAGCGCGACGAGCACCCATGCGCCGTTTAGTAAAAACATTCTGAGGATTGTCTACTTATGCGTAAGCATTGTTTGCTCGGCTGTGACTTGGCTTTTGCTTAGTTTTGCTAGCTTGCTTTTCCTAGCTTATGCGCGTCTACCCGTGGCTTTTCCGGTGGCATCAAAGCGACCGTACCAGTTGAGCCGGAACGCCGGGCATGAGCGCGCCTGGACGGAGCAGAGCGGGACAAAAGGAACACCAGCGCATGAGGTGTTGCGTGAGGGGAGAGTGCATCGCCGCGATGCCACCCTCGCTATCGCTCTCGGAAGCCTGAGTGAGCTTCGGTAAGGCCCGATGAACTCGCCCAGACGTCTGAACGCGCTCGCTTGCCCACGAGAAGTTCATAACTGGAAGGACGATCAAAAGCGTTCAATTGCATATTGCGCCATCCCAAAATCTCAAGTTGGCCCGAATCCCAAATTTCAAGTTGGCCCACCCTCAAATTTAAGTAGGTCCACCAGGCCCAACCCCACATTTCAGTTGTGCCAACCCGAAATTTCAAGTTCACCCAACTCGAAGATTGCGCAGAGGAGGCGAATGGAACCTATTGAAGAGCCTCCTTATTGACAAGCTCTCTAGACGTACTACAAACCTCGCCCTAAACAGACTCGTCAATAAGCAGGTAGCTATAGGGCAGACAGAAAGAGAGGTCGCAAACGACCTCGCACACATATACCTGCCACTTAAAAATGAATATGAGAAAGAAGAAGAAATAAGCGAACCTTACTCCGGATTATCGCAACCAGAATTAGACAGTGACTTTACTGCAGCCAAAATAAGGCACGTACGTACTCCTTAATTTAAATGGGAAATCTACTGTGGGTCCAGATGGCATCACTAATAAGCTTTTGTGAAACCTGGAGGATGATGTCATAGACATAATCACAGTCAAAATTAACAGTCACTGGAGATCCGGCATGGTCCCACCTGAATGGAGGGAGGCCAAGGTGACATTTGTACCAAAACCCGGAAAACCGCTAACAAAGGATAACCTCAGACCCATATCACTTGCATCAGGTATGGGTAAGGTAGCCGAACATGCTATCCATAACAGGATAGTAGAACACACAGAAAACAAGGAGCTTTTCGTGGACATTCTCATAGGTTTCCGGTAGGTATTATCCACACAGGACGCTATGCTCATGATCAAACGTGCTATTATTGAAGACCCAGCAGGGACGTAAAGGGCCTCCTGGGTGAGGATCTTAACAAAGCATTTGATAGGGTGGCACATAAACATATCCTACATGAAATCTCAACCTTGAACCTGGGACGCAATTTTTACAATTATGTAAGGTCCTTTCTAGCTAATCGGACAGCTCCGGTCAAACTCGGGACAGTCACAGGCGGTCCATACAATTTAGGCCACAGCGGCATACCACAAGGTTCGGTATTGTCCCCACTCCTCTTTCACATTGCCATGTACTGGCTATCGGAGAAATTTTCCAAAATCCCGAGCTTGGAGCACGCCATTTACGTTGATAATATCACAGTGTGGGTCCCGCGTGGGTCACTCGCTGCACTAGAGCAGACACTACAGGCAGTCGTAGAAACCACAGAATCCTTCCTTAAGGGCACTGGACTCAGGCTTTCACCCAGTAAATCTGAGCTGCTGCTCGTTAGACAGGGGAGACAGGGTGTTAGGAACCTTGCGCCTTTAGAAACTCTGCCAATCAAAATCACAGACAACGCAGGACGGGTCATACCAAGAGTAGACACAATTAAAATTCTGAGTCTTCTCGTTCACCCAAGGAGCTGTAATGCCCTAAACCGTCTCACAGGCCAACAGTACTATAGGGCTCCTGGGCAGGGTCTCAAATAGAAATGCAGGTCTCAAGGAGGAAAATCTCATCAGAGCATATCAGGCATTCATCAGTCATGTCACGTACATTGCATCATACCTGAACTGGGGGAAAGGAGAGAAGGCTAAGCTGGACACACGCTCCGGATTCAAAAGGGCTCTGGGACTCCCGCACGGAACGACTACCGAACTCCTCAACAAGTTAGGACTTCACATAACACTATAGTTGAGCTCATTGAGGCTCATTCGATGTCACAAATTGCCAGACTCTCCAACACTAAGTCAGGGCGCAAAATTCTAGATAAAGTCGGAATACTGCCTCGAGGAGGACACATTGCTAAGTTCAAACTACCCGAGGAGGTGGAGACACAATTACTTGTGGACCCCATACCTATAAATATTCATCCTGTCCACTAAAAGGGCAGAAGGGACGCCAGGGCCAAATGCATTCTGGCCAAACTGGACCAAAAACAAAGATCAGCTCTTTTTGTTGATGCAACTAGTTATGGATCGTGCAACCGCTACGCTATTGCAGTGGTCGATGAGAGCGGTAAATTAATAAACGTGGCGTCAATAATTACAAGCTCGATTCATGCTGCCGAAGAAGCAAGCATAGCACTTGCAATTACAATGAGGAGAAGCTGCACGATTTTCTCCGATTCCCGTACAGCTATTAGGAACTACTCAGCCGGCTTCGTCTCAATGGAAGCACACAAGTTACTTCTACACAATCTGAATACTCATAATTACGAGCAACTGGATAGCTAACACCTAATTTGGTTTCCGGCTCATCAGGGCCACTCGGTCTGCCCCAATGGCTGCAATCCTAACGAGCAAGCTCACTCTGCTGTGCGAGATCTCAAATGCCGCGCATCAGATCAGGAACTGCCCCAGGATGACTGAGGCTCCTACAAAGACCCACTACTTTTCACGAGATCACCTCACATTATAGGGACGGCAGGAGGTTTTTTTCTCCCCCCTCCCCCTGTCAGAAGCTAAACCGAGCTGAGGCAGTGACATTAAGAATAATTCAAACCAAATTTTATCCCACACATTTTGTGCTTAACAAAATTGACCAGGATTTTCCCGCGGAATGTAAAAGTTGTGGACACACTCCGTGTCTATTTGATCATATGTTCTGGCTGTGCCCCAACCAAAGGGCATCGGATCTCAACAGTGAGAAGGACTGGAGTCGGCGCACATCCAGCGAAGTCCTTCAAGATGAAGTCATAGAATAAAGACCAACTTTAGAGAAGGGAAACTGTACCTCCCACAGTGGTACGAAAATAAGAAGCGGCAGCGCATGGAACTCACTGGGGTACCCGACAGATGGCGCTATAGAAGCTATAGAAGAGCGTAAAGAGGCATCTAGGGTTCATCGAGAAGCCAAAAAGTTGGGATTACAAGAAGAAGAGGTGCTCCTTAGATGGAATACATACCGAGAAAAGAAAAGGGTTGCGAGTGAGCTCCTGCAAGAGAAAATTAAATGCGCAAGTGAACGTTGGGTGCATAGCATTCACAAAAGAGACAAAGGCGCCCCAAAAAGATTCTGGGACCATATAAAAGCACTCGGAGCTCCAACTAGAAACTCGCAAACGGCTATAAGGGATGAAGACGGTAACATCTGTGAAGGTGATGATGCGCTGCGGTACATCACAGACGTTATCAGGCATAACTTCGGTACGAGAAAAAGCGTAGTTCAGACAACAGATCCAGCAACAACAGAGAGGCCTGAGAGATCAAAATTCAGCATAGAAAGCTTTTATTGGAAAAAGGCAGCAGAAAATGTCCCTAACAACACGGCAGCAGGACCCGATGAAATCCCAATACAGCTAATCAAAAACCTCGGTCCAAAAAGCAAGGCACTGCTGACTAATCCCATAGAGCAAGTGATTAGAACAAAGAATATTCCCGTTGGATGGCGTGAAAGCAAGATGAATCTCATCTACAAAGGCAAAGGAGATAAGGATAAGACGAGCTCGTACAGGCCAGTTACAGTAACGTCGGTGATATATAGAATGGCAATGCAAGCCATAAAATTAGAACTGTCGAAGTGGGTGGAGGAAAACGGTGTATTTGGGGAACTACAGAATGGGTTCAGGCCAGGCAGACGCTTAGAAGACAATATGTTTGTACTAACTCAGTGCATAGAGATTTCAGTAGCTCAGAAAAGACCTTTATGGATAGCATTTCTAGATATTAAAGGAGCTTATGACAACGTAGACAGGGAATTGTTGTGGGATATTCTTCAATACGAAGGCATAGATGACGATTTCCTGGAGCTGCTGAGGGAGATATATCGAGACAACCAAGTACAAGTGGCATGGGAAGGCCGAAAAGGAAATGAAATGGTGGGAATTCACCAAGGATTGAAGCAAGGATGCCCTCTGTCACCATTGTTGGTCACGCTTTACGTCAAGGGCATAGAAAGACGACTGGAAAACAGCGAATTAGGCTTTGATTTATCCTACATGCGTAATGGACAAATGGTGCAACAGAAGGTCCCTGGACTGATGTACGCAGACGACATTGTGCTACTAGCGGACAATAAAAAAGATTTACAGATACTTGCGAATATCTGTGGGAACGCAGCGACAAATTTAGGCCTTAAGTTTAGCACAGAGAAATCAGGGATTATGATCTTTAATGAACACACGAGTAACTTCGTGGTGTCAATTCAACAGCAAGTAATACCTATAGTGAAGCAATATAAGTACCTCGGCGTACACATAAACGAAGGAAAGAATTACTCAAGCAACCACCAAGATAATCTGAAAATAAAGGGGAAGCGGAATGCAGCATTAATGAAACACAGAGCACTGTGGGGCCACAATAAGTATGAGGTGGTGCGTGGAATCTGGAAAGGAGTAATGGTGCCAGCGCTAACATTCGCAAATGCCATTATATGCTTAAAATCGGATATATTGGCGGGTTTGGAAGTTAACCAAAGATCAGTAGGCCGGTTGGCTTTGGGAGCACAAGGTAATACGACAAATGAGGCAGTGCATGGTGACATGGGTTGGGCCTCTTTTGAAGTCAGAGAAGCACAAATCAAAATTAGTTTTGAAGAAAGGCTCAGGAACATGGATGAAAAAAAAAATGGGCGGCTAAAGTGCACAAGTATCTCTACATGAAAAGCGTGGACACAGAATGGAGGAAGAGGTCAAGGAAGTTGGCAACCAAATACAGGATAATCGAAACTGTAAATAGACAACCAGGGGTCATCAGAAAGAAAGTGAGAGAAATAGAGACCGTGAATTGGATGCAAAGAATGGAAACGAAAAGGACAATGGAGATTTACAAGAATGAGAAGAAAGAAATTAGAAGGGAAAATCTGTACGATAACAGAAAGGGCAGTGCCTTGCTATTTGAGGCTCGAGCCGGTTGCCTAAGGACGAAAACATATCGGAACAAATATTCGGAACTAGATGAGACATGTGTATGCTGCAGTAAAGATCCAGAGACCACTCAGCACATCCTAATGGAATGCGACGGGATCCACCCAGCGAGAACCGTAGGTAACGTGCAACTCCCAGAAGCGCTTGGGTTTAATGTGGAAGGAAACATAAACAGATCAGCCGTAGAGTTCAGCAAGAGACGATTAGAGTACTGGTGGAAAAAAAGCAGGGAAAAGATGGATACGACCTGATCTCTTAAAATAATAGGCAGCGGTACAAGGTAAATTTTTGAAAAAGAAAAATAATGAGAGGTATACAAACATGCTAGATAAAGAACATGTATAGTATACCTGATTAAATCAAGCAGGCTAGGTGACTATTTCTCGCCGCCCCGTTTTAAGGGGGATGCCAATAAATCATCAGCGGAAATCTTATTTTTTTTAGTGCAAAATCCAATATGACCGTTTTTTACCGGTCGCGCACGCTGGTACGCGCCGCGCTCGCCCGGCTGGCGTTGCGGCGTGCCTCAGTGCCTTGCCGCTTAGCTTGTGCGTTCTAATTGCCAGGAGACCAAAGATCCTCTACTGACGCCCATACAAACAAGCCACAAGTGAGTGAACAGGACGTACGACTTTATTGGTCGAAGACAAGCAGTGCACCTTCTCGTACAAGAGCAGCAATAAAACTTGCATGTTGAGATACGCTGAAATAATAAACGCGAGCTCGTAAACTGCTCACTTTCGTCATCGCACATGGCGGTCCGTTAACGTGCGACAACCAGCCGCGCAAGCACATGTTTTCACCGACAGTCACCGTTGAAGATTAGCAACTTGCATACCGAAGCAATCGGGTGACGCGGGCATCTGCAGCCGCACCCAACACAGCAACATGGACTACCGTGCGTTTTAGCATTACCTCCTTTACAAGCTGCACGTTTATGTTGGTGTATCGGGGCCGCTAATATGTCACTGACACTCGGTGCCCCATTTTCTCTCAATATGCACAAGTCGGTTTCATGGGCATCACCTTCGGCAGCCACTTTTGCGGGCCTTTCCACCCAGGTGGCTATCAACCTTCATACACTTTCGACCATGTAAGCACGTATGC
Source organism: Dermacentor silvarum (assembly GCF_013339745.2). Lineage (NCBI taxonomy): Eukaryota > Metazoa > Arthropoda > Arachnida > Ixodida > Ixodidae > Dermacentor > Dermacentor silvarum. The sequence goes on along the minus strand of NC_051154.1, from coordinate 1,308,782 downwards.
CAAATTGCGGCTCAGGAAGCCCAAAAGCGCAATTTGCCCACGGCTGCAGCAGGAAAGGACGGAACGGGGAGCACCAATCACGGTGCGTGTAAATTGGGAGTCTATGTCGCTGCGCGGACTGCAGGAGCAGGTGCTTACCTCGAAAGACTGCTTCCCAATGCAAATGGCCAGGCCGCCACATCCAAGAAACGTAATAAAGGGACCATAAACAAGTGAGATAACAGCAAAATGAGATTCAGCATTCAACCACCGCATAAGGTTCAGACAATACACTATACATTGGCTAAGATCCACATGGTAACAGTGACGAATGACGTACACGGGTCACTTAGGCTCATTCAGCAGTCCAACTACAGGCACAGTGCTTGTGATTGCCTTCGTTGCACATGGTGGTCTGGTAACAAGCGACAACAAGAAACGCAAACAGATTGGGTAGCATATCCCACCTGTTTGCACCGACAGTCATCGTTGAAGATAAGCAACTTGCATTGCGAAGCATTCGGCTCACGCAGGCATCTGCTGCCGCACCCAACACAGCGTCATCGACTACCCAGCATTTTAGCATTAACTACTTTCCAGCCTGCATGTTTCTTTTCTTTCGGGGCCCGCTAATATGTGGCTCACACTTGGTGCCCCACTTTGTCTCAATAAGGACAAGTCGGTTTCTTGGGATCACCTTCGGCAGCCACTTCTGTGGGCCTTTTCACCCATGTGGCTATCACTTCATACACTTCAGACCATGTAAACATGTATGCTGCTCTCTGTTGATGCCAAATCACGGCCAACGAAGGCCACAAGCAAAATTTGCACACGGCTGCAGCAGGAAAGGACGGAATGGTGAGCACCAATCACGGTGCAATGTAAACTGGGAGTATATGTCGCTGTACGAACTGCAGCAGCAGGTGCTTACCTCGAGAGACTGCTTCCCAATGCAACTTACCAGGCCCCCCAAGTCTGAAAAACGTAACACAGCGACCACGACCAAGTTTCTGCAATCAACCACTTCAGTGTAGCTTGCACAAAAACCCAGGCTATTGAGCAAGACGAGCAGTTTTGAACGAGACCAAGAATTAAATATGGGAATGAGAAATCTTGCATTCAGCAAGCCACTCTGCTCTGCAAGCAGTGAAGGCCACTAACATTAAGAAAAGTGAAATGCTACATAGCACACGGTGCAAAGCTTAATGCAAGACACATGCTGATGCTATTTCAGGAGAGGAATTTAACATGGCAACGTACAGTAGAGAATACTGCTACAAAGATGTTATGCTAATAGACAATGACGGGCCTTAAGTATGAGCAAAGAATCAGTTCACCTTTATGTTTGGATAAGGCAGAAGAATGATATCTAGCAAGAATGGGGATTGAAAAAGCTTGCATTCATAGAAAAAATTTATACTTGGCACAAATTGAATTTGACAAGGCCAGGAAGCTGATGGAACTCTTTTGGCCAGCTTCATCCATGCTTGTTCAGAGGTTGCAGGCACATCTGAACACGAAGAATTTCTTTTGTTGAGGTACCTGGATGACTCTGCCAATATGCGTGCTGGTGGAATGATGGCTGAGGCGCTTTTCAGTCTTGGTACAGTCCTACGTAGACTATGGTATCTCATCCAAATACATCTGGATCCGCTTCTTTGTTCGTGGTGCAAGAGCCTTGTGAGTTCGGCTCCAGCCCCTTCCTGTTGGTGTAGATATATGAGGGCTCCTGTGATGAGTGCCAAGATGTGCTTGGTGCAGACTCTGTTAGGGCAGAACAGTAACACATGAGATACAGCAGAGGTTACCCAAACTCGTGTAGTGCTTTCTATGTTTGAACCATTATGCTGCACCGTAAATATGAACAAACATTGATATCATCTGCTACAAACAAATGACAATGTATCTCAAGACTAGCAAGCCAATACAGCGTATATCAAGCATATTTATTTCTGAACCCGGTGTTGTTTACCTTGTAGTAGAAGCAAAAGTCCACAAGATGACCTGGTTGTAGCAGGCAGTAGCTTCTCTTTAGTGTGTGTAGTGTGTTGCTTTGCACTGGTGCGGTCCTCTTTACTTCATGTCTGGAAGAAAAATTTTGACTGCATCAAAAATTGAAAAAACACAATTTCACAATATGAAATGCAAAAAGCTGTGATATATATATATATATATATATATATATATATATATATATTGTAATGGTTTCTGACTGCACAACACATGTAAATGTACACCGTTTGTTCTAGGGAGCTTAAGCAGCATGTTAATTAACTAAATATTGCTACTGTCCATAAAATTAATGTCTGCCTAACTACAATGCGTTTGAACACCTGAAGTATTATTAGGATCACAAATGAGAACATTTTTGCGCTCATTTATACACTAGAAGAGATCACACTGCTGGTTCCACAAGCAAACGCATGAAAGACATAAATTTCATGTATTACAACGGATGCATTCTTTTTCTGCACGACCGCGATGCACCGCTCCACTACTGCAAAAATAAATGCCCTAAGGTAAACCAAACTTAACAGCAAGAACACTTGGAACCAACAAGTACGAAATATGGGTTAATTATTATGCATGCAATTGTTTAATTGCATTAAATTCAGTAATTTCACTTCAGTTTACCAAAGTGTTAATCGGTTTTGTGGACGAAAGAAGTTGCCGGCGGACTCGAAGAAAAAAAAACATATTGATAAGGCTACTCAGTCGCCCAAGGCCACGGCTACAACGAGATGAAAAACGTGCTGCGCGTTCCGATATCGCTTTCTTTCTTTCGTGATTGTGTGTATAACGACGGTCTCGCAACTACTGGTTTATTTCAGAAACGGCAACGTAGGGTCCCGACTACCCATATGTAATGCAAGATTTAGTTCGTTAACTTGTCTCCACCTGTGAATTAACCAGACGAAGATTAAATAACGATTCAAACAGCAATGTTAAACGACTCACCGGTATTGCCATCCTCAGTCGCAGCAGAATCCGGCTCCCGTTTCGATGCATACGTGTTCCGCATGGTTCACGACCAAAGCCTAGCTTTCGGGCTTACATCTCAGCTCGCAAACACGTCACTTCACGCCAAGTTGAACAACGCGAGGTGTCGAAGCGTAATAAAGTGGTTTTAGCACAAATAAGCAACCAGCATAAGTGTACCGACCAATGAATCCGTGCTTGCCGTGTCCCGAAAATAGCGGTAAAAATTTTAAATCCAGGCGAGAGGTCACGTGGGAGGTCGATGATGATGAACGTTATTTTGCGTCTATAGTGACAAAAAAAAAACAATAGTGTTACTGCTCAAAAGTAGGATGTATAATTAGGAATAATAAATATGTACTCTTTGTCATAAAATAACACTTCGATAAGCGTGGGAGTAAGTTTGTAGGTTGAAATTGCGCTTACTACGGCGCCTCTAGCGGGAGACAGTGGAACTCACCGGGGCAATTTTTTTTGAAAACGCACTAGGCTTGGTTTATTAGCTGCGCCCGCGCGGTTGATTTTTTCGCCCTCTGTGGCCATTTGTTGAACTTGAGAGTGTGAGAGCCCTGATGAAGTCCTGGCCGTCCGGAGAGCTCACGACATCGAGAAAGTCTTTGGCCTACCGGTGCCTACGTGGGCGGAGGCACCGACTTAGCATGGGGACTTTTCCACTCGGGCCCTAGTTTCTCTGGACCAAAATAAAGTTCTTGCCATGCTATGCCCAACTAGAAATTGAAGTTGGCCCACTCCCAAATGTATGTTGACCCACCTCCAAATGTAAGTTGTTCCACCTCCAAATTTAGGTTGGCCCACTTGCAAATTCCAAGTAGGCCTACCCCCAATTTTGGTTCACTCAACCCGAAATTTCAGTTTACCCACCATCAAATTTCAGTTGACCCACCTATACTATAAACTTCCCCAAGCATTTTGTATGGAGCCCTATTATCTCTATAGGTATTCTCTATTTTCCTTTGTGGTTTAAATTTTTCCTTGTCGCTTATAAAGCTACCAATCACCTACATTTACACTATTATAACAATTAAATGTCTTAACTTTGCTAATTACGCATTTTGTAGACATACAAGGCATTAAAATTTCCACGTGACGGGGCTGGGGTACTCGCCAAAAGATGCTTACGCATTCTACCGGGTGTTTCAGCGAACACTTTCAAAATATTTTAAAGGTTTCCTGTGGCAGAAATCACAATTATAGATCATGAGCTGGTCTACTCGAAGAAACGGACATTACTTGCAGAAAAAATTCCAATGCCTGATCGACCAAATAACAAAATTTCAATAATATTGATTTTAACTAATTACCTTATTTAATAATAATCATAATACTGCTTTATTGACATAAGAGATTTCTCAGATACCAATACATGATAGGCCTACCAAAGCCGCATTGGGTTTGAAGGGCAGAGGTGACAGCAGCATTGACAAAACTGGAATATCGCAGACACCACAAAATATGCAGGAGCGTTTTTTTTTTTTTTTTTGCGGGATGATGCAACAGCAAAAAGCCCTAATAGCAATGAGGAGAGAAATAAAAGAAAAACAAACCATGTAACTTCCGCGGTAATGTCGTGAGAGGTAGCCCTTATTCCATAGCTTCACTTCACATCACTTCACTTTATTACCTGAAAGGCCCCCAGGGTTGGGGATATTACATAAGGGGTGAGCAACAAGTATAAAGTAAATAAATACACAAGGAAAGGATGTTTAAGTACACGTTTGCTCGTGGTTAAATGTGGTAGTTATACAGTTCAAAAATGTGGATGGGCAGGTGATTGCGCATCATGCAGTGATCATGCAGTTATATAATATTAAAACACCGTCGATTCTTTCGTGTCACACCCAGTGATATCATTTGTACATCAAACAAACAAAATAAATTTAAAAAAGGAAACAAATGAAAACGGGATAGCAAAGTACCTATGGTAGGAGTAGGGTACAGGATGCCAAAATAAAACCAAAACAAAAAAATTGCTCTCTCCACGGTATAGTATTCTTACACGTCAGCACCTGTGTAATGTTTAGTGGCCATAACAATATCTCGTGCTCTTAAGACTCTCATGCCAGACAGTTATGTATGATTGGAAGGAACCTGGAAGGAAAGGCCGAGGGCTAGAATATATTAAAGAATAATGCGCAACGAATAATTTGGTTTAGCTTATATTTTGTTGTCACGCGAAATGCACTTGCTGGTGGTTGATTGAGGCAGGAGAGTATGAAGTAATTACGAGTGCGCTGACCGTATTTGGTAGAACAGGGAATCACCCGAAAACGATCTTTAGGTCGAAAAGAACGCGCAGAAATATATTCGACTTGATACTTGATCGACCAAAAATGCCTCAAGATAGCCGTTCTATGGGAAGGGCGTTAAAATTTGAGCAGCTTAACGCTTTGAAAAGTTGAGTGCCGGAAGCTAATAATCGGACCTTATGGCCCATATTGCAATTTACAAATTCTAGCCGTACAGTTCGCAAGGCGGAACGAATTCACAGGATGACACCACTTTCGAGTTAATAATACCTCCGGAGAAATGCATTGGCGTGCCGGTTGCTTTTATTGCGATAGCAATTATATGGAGAGTCCAAGCGCATTTCTGCCGTCGCCATTGTCGTCACCTTGATGTTCCATGTAAAGTGCAGGGCGATAACACCGTTGCCGCGTGCCGTATGCTGTATGTGCGAGAGAAAGCGCGCGAGAGGCGCCGACGATAGCGGCTCATTCTGGCACCCGCAAGAGAGGGAAGCTGAAGGGGAACGCACCGTCTTCCCTTGCGCGAAAGGCAGTGGGGGGATGGGACAGAGGGACGGGTGGGTGGCGTTGTTCTCTGCCAGCAACTGCGTATTTTGCGAGCGCGCGCATGGGGAACTGACCATCGCGGCTGAATCTCGCCCGCGTAGGGAGGGAAGCGGGACGGTAGCGCGGGAGGGAGGGGGGGCGGCGTTTACTCGGGCACCAACTGCGTACTTTGCACCAACGCGCGCGGTCACGCGCGCCTTATCTTGAAAGCAGTTTGCAGGTGGCTCATACCTTTGTGCGTGCGGTCAGAGAAAGAAATTGAACAAGAGGGGACACTCGGCGACAACTGGCAACAAGAAATACGTCACTCTAGTACTCACAACAGCCGACAGCTGCCGCGAGCATCGAAAAAAAAAGTCACATGTCTGCGCGGCACCCGCAGCACAGTCACAGCGTTAGCTGGTGGAGCTGCTCAAGAGTAGCTCCAATTTGGGCACCACGCACAACAGGGTCTTCGCGGCAGTCTGTTCGCCTCGTTTTGACGAGAACGATCTGAACTGTCCGCCCGGCATCGACGGCGAACTGCGGCTTGTAATGCTCTCTGCAGAGCAGTCTGCTGAGCCCAATCAAGCCTTACAACTGCAACTTACATGTCTAGTAAGTACCATCTAGGCACCTTACCTAGATGGCGCCACCATACTGGCGGAGGCTCAAGTAGTCTCCCCATGCGTGCTTGCCTTATATATGGGTATTTTCCGCGGTCCGATAGCAAGCGCTTGCGTGGCTCAGTGGTAGAGAATCTGGCTTACACGCAGCGGGCGCAGGTTCGATCCCGGCGGGTATCGGGTACTGTTTTTGTGTTTCCGGCGATAGCGGTTACACGGCGGACGCCGCCGGCGGCGGCATCATCGCGACCCGAAACGGCTATTGGAATGAGCCCATAACAGCTTACGCTGTAAAAAAGAATGTGAAATGAAGTTAACAGACATCAGTTTATTAGTGGCACGAGCACCGAGTGGCACTCTTGTTCCTGCGCAGCAACTTCCGGTTAGGGATCGACTTCGGGTTTTTCACAGAAGTGGGACGAAAATAAATAATGTAAAAATAAACACAGGTAGATATTGATGGTTCTACTTGTGGTTGATGATAGATATGACATCAGAGCCCAGGTTTAGTGTAGTAAAGAGCTAATTAAGTGTCAGAAATAATTAAAAACAATTAAGGAAAGTGTAATTGCCGTACACCAAAGCACACGATCGTACACTTAATACCCGCCGCATCAGTACAGATTCGCGTGAAACTCCAAGACCAGAAGTGACGTCATCAGTGACATCACACTTAAACCAGGGGTACCCACTCATTACTAACTCAAATAAAATCAAGCTAACTAGAGAGAGAGAAAAAAGGATGCATAGAAAGGCAGGGAGGTTAACCAGAGGTAGTTCTGGTTGGCTACCCTGCTCGGGGGGAAGGAGTAGGGGGATAAAAAGAGAGAGTGTTAGGGGGAGAGAGAGATAAAGAGAGACGAGCACAAACAAACCGCGTACACTATAGAGTGGTAGGGGGCGGCGTTCTTAAAGTCTATCGTGAAGGCTCGTAGACCGCAGGAACCTTAGTGGTGCGAGTAAGGCCTTCAGCACGCATGTTCTTTCGGAGCACTGACCTAAAGCTTTTAGTTCCGTTAGTGGACGATTGTCCAATTGGTCCAGCACTCTGTACAGCATTTGTCTCTCCGCACTATAGCGCGGGCAGAGACAGATAATGGGTTCGAGCGTCTGATCGCTGCTGCACATGTCGCACGTGGGGCTGTTGGCCATTTGAATAAGGAACGCATATGAGTTCGTAAATGAAACGCCTAGCCACAGCCGGTACAGCATAGTCTGCTCACGTCGTGGTAATCCAGGCAGGCAAGGCATCCGTATATCCGGAGACAACGAATGCAAACGACACATGGTGAAAGTGTTCGTGTCCCACAGGTGCAAAGCACATTCACGGGAAGCCCAGGCGCAGCGTCTGTTCGCGAAAGCGGAATCAAGACACATTGACCACTTTCATGTGCAGATCGGGCGGCTTCGTCGGCGTGGTCACTCCTGCTGACGTTGCAATTTCCTAGAAGCCATTGAAAGATTATGTTGTGTCCCTTGTCATGGCTGCGATGATATATCTCTCGTATTTCTGAGGCCAGTTATTCATTGGGTGCGTGGCGCATTGGACTTTGTATGCACTGAAGGGCTGCCTTGGAATCACTAAAAACTGTCCATTGTTGCGATGGTTCCTAATTAATGAAATCAAGTGCAGCACGGAGTGCCGCAAGGTCTGCACCCGTCGAGGTGGTAACAAATGAAGTGTTTAGCTTTATTCAGATTTTGCTGGGATGAGGACTGCAGCAGCAGAGCTAACACAGCGGAGGGGTGACGTCACTCCCTCCTCTCGCGGCACGCACTAGCTCCGTCGCTCGCTCGCACGCGCGCCAGCTGCGCGCCGGAGCTCGTTACATGCTCTCCCGTCAGCGGCAAAGGGGTGCGTAAGGTGCGTCCGCTAGGGGCTACGCGACGTGCCCTCCTCGCCCTCCTTCGCTCCCTCGCCCGCTCCTCCATGCGTGGCGGTTTTCCGCCAGTTCCGTTCGCTTGCTCATCAGAGGTTGGGTCCCGCCCTACACCAGGGTACACCAACGCCGAGGTGCAAGTGCCACTGGGAGACACTTAAGGATTAGGGTCGTTTCTAATCTTTTATTGCGATAGCAATTATATGGACACTTCAACCGGATTTCTGCCGTCGTCGTCGCCGTGAGGTTCCCTATAGATACTATAGATCATAATAATGAAAATTCTGTTGTGTGCATCCCGTATGTCTGCGGCGTGTCAGAAGCTGTGCGTAGGGCCTTGCGACCTCTGGGCGTTAGGACTGTGTTTAAACCCATGCGCACACTGGCTAACGTGTTCCCAAAACCAAAGGACCGCACCCCCTCCGACGAACAAAGCGGAGTTGTGTACAAAGTTAACTGTACGGACTGTGATGCCTGCTACATCGGTGAGACCGGGCGACGACGTCATACTCGCATAAAGGAACACGCCAGGGACGTCACCAAAGCCACACATTCAACACGTGCCAAGACGGAATTAGTCGACCACTGCCTGACGAAAGGACACGTGTTCGATTTCGATAATGTGACGACGCTGGCACGGGAACAACGATGGGGCCCAAGGAAATTCATCGAATCATGGTTCATCCGTCATAATCAAAATGCATGCAACAGTAATCGTGGTCCTTTGCCGGATGTTTACGGCAAGATATAAGTTGATGTACTCTTTCATGGGACGCCATTTGTGTACTGACGATGCCACCCGCATAGGTGGCGAAACGTCTATGCTTTGTTATTGTTTTATTTGTTGAGTAAAGCCATGCAGTGAAGCTATACGTTTGAATTCTTTCTAAGAAGATCCGCCCTGCGACCGCAACGCTAGAATTCTCAAATTGCAATATGGGTCATACGTGCGGTAATATAGTTAAAAACTTAATTAGCAAATATTTCTTAATCAATTATTTTTATTTTCCAGTACTGTTAGCCCTTAATTCCGGGCTGTTACAGGGTGGGAAGGGTACATTCAATCAATACAGCACAGTTCCAGCTCTTTTTCAAAAGTTTCTAATGAACAGGTATTGTCAAATACTCGTCGGTCAAGGTTATTCCATTCTATAATTGTTTTAGGCAGAAACGAATATTTATAGACGTCAACTCTTGGCACGTAGGGCAAAACTGCAAATGAATGGTTAGTACGTGATGACCGTTTACCGGGCGGCCGCAAGTATAAGCCGGAATCCAAATTGAATGCATTGTGATAGAGCTGGTAAAGATACTTAAGCCTAGCAATTTTTCTGCGAACAGCCAAAGTTGGCAGCTCTGCACGTGCAAGAAGTTCTGTTACGGACTGCGCTCTTCGGTAACAGGAAAATACAAACCTCACTGCCATTCTCTGAACGCGCTCAAGCTTGTCAATGAGATATTTCTGATTTGGATCCCAAATTATACTTGCGTATTCCAGAGTTGGCCTTACTATTGGTTTATATGCTTTTAGTTTGACATCCGGTTGTGCATCTTTTACTTTTCGCCGTAGGAATCCAAGTTTTCGTCGGGCTGTTCCACATATATTTTGTACATGATCACTCCACTTCATGTCATGAGAAATCGTAATTCCTAAATATTTTAATTTACTGCAACGTTTTATTTCGATGTTGTTAAATTAGTACGGGAACACAAATGGCGTCTTCTTCTTAGACACATCATAGAAGTGGACTTTTCATAATTGATTAGCATGTTCCACTTTACACACCAGTCATATACAACTTTCAAAGAGTCATTCAACACGACCTGGTCTTGCAGGCTGTTTCTGCGACAAAATAACACAATATCACCCGCAAACAATCCAACTTCGACGAAAGGATGTATGTCCTTCGCGATATCATTGATATATAATAAAAACAATATAGGACCCAGAACGGACCCTTGCGGAACCCCGGATGAAACTGATGAAGTCGAACAGCATTCTTCGTCTATTACCACAAACTGTTTTCTGTTAGTTAAATAAGCCTTATCCAATTGATAATTTGTTCATCAATACCAAAGTCGTGCAGTTTGTGTAAAAGCTTCACATGACACACTCTGTCGAAAGCCTTGGACATATCTATAGTAATAACATCAATTTGTTCTCTCAAGAAGGGGAATTCCTCGGCAAGATAACCGACAAGTTCATCGAGCGTCTGCATTTCCGGAAGAAGTTTCTTTTTCGAGATTTGCCTCCAGCTACGCCGAAATCGTCCGGCTCAAGAGCAGCACGGGTGAGTACGATTCGACACCCTGTGTGCTTGTAATAATAATAATAATAATAATAATAATAATAATAATAATAATAATAATAATAATAATAATAATAATAATAATAATAATAATAATAATAATGCCTTTATTTGTGTCCCTTAAAATACATGACGCGGGAGACCTGCAGTAAAAGCTGTCATTCACAGAGCCGTAGGCGCCCCATACACGGAGCAGTTAGACAACGACAAAAAAGGCATATAATACATGGTCACGTTTGAATTTGCACTTCCCAAACATACAATGTAGCGTACAATGTACGTATAAATAACGTACGTGTAACGTCATTAATTATTTTCCAGTGTTTTGTTAATAGCCATCTCAATTGTATTGAGCTGTGTTTAGCCTAAGTGTGCACGTCTGTATGTAACTGCCGTGTTTGAAGAATATATTTTGTTATGTTTTGACAACTCTGGGCTCTGACTCGGTCTTTGGACCACAACCGGCCCCTTATTATTTTATTTCGTTTTTTTTTTAATTTTACAAAACTGCAGGCCCTCTTCGGGCCCATGCAGCAGTGGTTACAAAATGAAATATAGTACAAAAAAAACGAGAAAAAGAGAGAAAAGTGAAAGCATTGTATCCAAACTGTAGTGAAGCGTTGGAACTCTGAAGTGGGTCGTCCGCTCCAGCGCCTTGAAGTGGGTCTCCTTCTTCAGTATCTTCTAGTGGGTCGTTTCCTTCGGCTCTCGAGCGCCGCAATGTGCTGAGAATCCGTGCTGCGCTTTTTGGACAGTCGCCGTGGCGCTGCTTCAAGTGCCTGTCCAATAAACACTCTTATAAATTGGTGGAGAGTGCTGTACCCACAAAACCGCTCCGAAGCCCCTTCGATGCCCCTGGAGCTTCGATCCCGTGCACTATCATCTGCCATGCCGCAAGACGCCTCCCAGCAAACGCCTCCTCCCGCACCACCCGCATGTCCCGGTGTCCCTCGTCAACGCGACCCACCTATCTTCAATGGCGAGGATGGCACCGACGTGGAAGACTGGCTCGCTATCTACGAGCGCGTGAGCGTACCCAACAAATGGGACGAGGTAGGAAAATTAAGCAACTTGGTCTTTTACCTGGCGGGCGTAGTAAGTATGTGGTACAATAACCACGAATCCGATTTCCCGACCTGGTCCGCTTTCAAGACTGCCATTATCGACGTGTTTGGCCGCCCTGCTGTTCGTAAGCTGAGAGCAGAACAGCGTTTGCGCGAACGAGCTCAGCAGGCCGGGGAATCTTTCACCAGTTACATAGAGGACATTCTGGTCTTGTGCAAGAAAACCAACGCGACCATGTGCGACTTGGATAAGATCACACATGTCATGAAAGGCATCGACGACGACGCCTTCACCATGCTCCTCGCCAAAAATCCTCGCATGGTGGCAGCGCTAATAACGCTGTGCCAGAGTTATGAGGAGCTACGCCGGCAGCGGTCGTTGACCCGTCGGCCGCCCGCACGGGACGCAGATCTCGCTGGCTTGTCATCCGTGATTGAGCAGGAAATCGCCGAAGTCATGCCCGAATATCACCAGCGTCCTCCGACACCGGCGCCACTTAGCTGCGCTCAAGTTGTCGCTAGGCCGGCCCAAGCAATCTCTGCGGCTGCCCCGTTTAGTTACGCCGAAGCCGTCGCTGGACCTCCATCGTTCGAAGCGGTTGTGCAGCCTACGTACGCCGATGTCACTCGGCTCCGTCTGCGCAGCCCACCATGCAGCCATATCAGCAGCCGCTACGTCCATCACGTCCTGAACCATGGGTGGGACCCTCTCCAGCAAACCGTTGGCGCACTTCCGACAACCGTCCCATATGCTTTGCGTGCGGTTACGCCGGCCATGTTGCACGTTTTTGCAATCGCGTGCAGCCGCCTCGAGTCGCATCACCCGTCATGAGCCAGTCCAGCCGCCACCACCGCCTGTGTCACCGACGTTCCGCGCAGCTCCATCTACCCACCGTTCACCGTCTCCACGACGCCGCTCATTGTCGCCGATGCGGCCACGACAAGTCGCACGAGATTGGGAAAACTAGTTGACGCAGTCCACAAGGCAAGGGCTGCGACACTACCGAACTGTGAAAGCCCTCAGCAGAGACCATCGAACATAATAGAGGTGTTTGTAGACGGTGTTCGCGCATCTGCCCTTATAGACACTGGAGCCGCCGTATCCGTTATTGACGCCAAACGTAGCCGTTTCCTACGAATAGTGACGACGCAACTTTCGGGGCTATCTCTTCGTACGGCTAGCGCACAAAGTATTCACCCAACAGCAGTATGCACAGCTCGCGTTGTCATTCGGGACGCCATGTATGCCGTCGAATTCATCATCATTCCTGCATGCTCGCACGACATCATCCTGGAATGGGATTTTCTCTCCCGCCACAACGCCGTCATTCATTGCAGACCCGCCGAAATAGAACTCTTGCCGTTCTCAGAGATGACGCGGGCAGACGGACCATCGCTTTCGTACAAGATACTCATCACAGCCTGCGAACGCGTCAGCGGCTGCGTCAGTGTACTGCGACGGTCTCTGCGACACCATTGCACTCCTTTCGCCATCTGACCGCGTTCGCACTAAGAAAGGATTGTTGGTCCTCTTTGCCACAGTGCAAATCACTCACGATGACAGTTCTATTTCTGTTACCAATCCAACCCCATATACTGTCACATTGTTGCGAGGGGAATGTCTCGGCAGAGTGGCACCCCTCGAAGACGCACAAGTTGTGGACGCACCCGATGACACGCACTGGCCCAGCTCCTGTACGTTCAGTGCTGTTTCGAAGTCAGATTCGTCGCCCGAAGATGTATTTGGCTCCTCCATCGATGAAAACCTTACGCCGGTCCAGCGTTCACAGCTTCTGTGCCTGTTGGAAGAATTTCGCCCATCTTTCGACGTCGCGCAGACTTCCCTGGGCCGCACAGTCCACTGTTACGCATGGCATCGACACTGGCTCCCAACCGCCACTGCGGCAACGTCCATATCGCGTATCTCCTGCAGAGTGTCCTGTAATTAACGAGCAAGTGGACGACATGCTTCGACGGGATGTTATTCGACTATCAAACAGTCCCTGAGCGTCTCCAGTCGTTCTTGTTGCGAAGAAGGACGTTTCCGTACGGTTCTGTGTGGACTGCTGACAGCTCAACAAGATAACCTGCAAGGTCGTCTATCCGCTGCCACGAATAGACGACGAGATTGACAGCCTCCAAGGAGCTGAATTTTTTTCATCACTCGATTTGCGCTCAGGGTACTGGCAAGTCCCTATCGCAGTGGACGCTCGACCGAAGACAGCCTTCGTCACGCCCGACGGCTTGTACGAATTCAACGTCATGCCGTTCGGACTGTGTAATGCGCCCGCGACCTTCGAGCGCATGATGGATACCGTCTTGCGCAACCTGAAATGGCACACGTGCTTGTGCTACCTCGACGACGTCGTAGTTTTCGCTCCGGACTTCTCCACGCATCTTCAACGCCTCCGGGATGTTTTGACGCGTTTGAGGAACGCCAGCCTACAGTTGAACCTAAAGAAGTGCCGATTTGCAGCACGGCAGCTGACAATACTAGGCTACGTTGTGTCCAAGGATGGAATTCTCCCAGATCCTGCCAAGCTTCGAGCCGTAGCCGAGTTCCCCAAAGCTACGTCTGTCAAAGAACTGCGCAGTTTCGTAGGACTGTGTTCCGACTTTCGACGTTTCATTCGAAACTTCGCCACTATTATATCGCCACTGACGAAGCTCCTTGGCAGTAAGGGGCCCCTCGACTCGTGGTCGTCAGTGTGCGAGGAGGCGTTCGCAAAGCTCCGTCGTTTGTTGACGTCTCCGCCTATACTACGCCACTACGACCCTACGGCCCCTACAGAGGTACACACGGACGCCAGCGGTGTTGGCCTTGGCGCTGTACTTGCGCAGCGCAAGCCAGGGTTTCCTGAATATGTCGTGGCGTATGCAAGTCGTACGCTTACTAAAGCCGAGGCCAACTACACCGTCTCCGAAAAAGAATGCCTGGCGATCATCTGGGCCCTTACAAAGTTTCGCCCTTATTTGTATGGTCGCCCGTTCGATGTCGTTACTGACCACTATGTACTATGCTGGCTGTCGTCATTGAAGGATCTCTCAGGCCGTCTCGCCCGTTGGGCACTTGGTCTGCAGGACTACGACATCCGCGTGCTCTACCGCAACGGACGCCAACATGCCGACGCCCTCTCGCGCTCCCCCTTACCCGACGACAACGCCGGCTGCTCAGGAACTCAGCTGGCCGTTTCTTCCATCGACATTCACACCATCGCTACAAAACTGCGCAAGGACCAGTCTCGCTGATAGACTTGCTCACTGATCCGTCGGCAACACCACCCACTCGCGCATTGCGTCGTCAAGCCCACCATTTCGCCATTCGCGACGAGCTACTTCACCGACGCAATTACAGTGCCGAAGGCCGCCAGTGGTTACTCGTAGTACCCCGCAGTCTGCGTTCTAAAATATGCGAATCGTACCACTCTGATCCGCAGTGTGCACACTCTGGGGTATACAAAACTTACCACTGAATTTGACAACGGTACTTTTGGCGGGGAATGTACCGGTATGTGCAGAAATTTGTTCGCGCCTGCCTCGATTGTCAGCGCCGGAAATCTTCGCCGAACCTCTCGCCAGCAGGTCTACAACCTTTACCATGTCCTAACCGGCCGTTTGGGCGCGTTGACATCGATTTATACGGACCTCTTCCTCTGACGTCGGCTGGTAACCGCTGGGCCATCGTCGCTTTGGCCATCTCACGCGATACTCCGAAACTGCCGCCCTTCCAGCGGCTACAGCACGAGACGTTGCCTCCTTCCTGCTCCAGCGATTCATACTGCGTCACGGTCCACCCCAGGAGCTACTCAGCGATCGAGGCCGTGTCTTCTTGTCGGAAGTCGTTGAAGCCATTCTCAAAGAGTGTCACGTCGTTCACCGCAAAACTACTGCTTACCACCCACAGACAAACGGTCTCACAGAGCGATTTAACCGCACGCTCGGCGACATGCTCTCAATGTACATCGCCGCCGACCACAACAATTGGGATGCCATTCTGCCCTTCGTCACCTACGACTACAATACCGGCCCTCAGAGTACTACTGGCTTCTCACCGTTCTTCTTATTGTACGGCCGCCACCCGTCGCACACGATCCTTCCATACAAGCCAGACACGTCTGAGTATACACCTATATCTGCCACAGCCAGACATGCTGAAGAGTGTCGCGACGTTGCCCGGACTTTTACTACAAATGAACAAGAGCGGCAGAAGAGCATTCGCGGTGACACCACCCCTTCTGCGCCCACGTTTTTCCCTGGGGCGCTCGTCTGGCTCTCAGTCCCTACCACCGCAACTGGACTCTCTTCGAAACTGCTGCCCAGATACGAAGGCCCTATACTGTGTCGTCGAACGCACGTCCCCAGTAAATTACCTCATCGAACCCGTTGAACCATCTTCGGACATGCGCCGTCGAGGGCGCGACATCGTCATTGTGGAGCGCCTTAAGATATACCATGACCCACTCATGTTGACAACCTGTTAAGTCGCCGGGCGGCTCCCTTTTCACACCCGGGGTAATTGTAGTGATTGTGAAGCGTTGGAACTCTGAAGTGGGTCGTCCGCTCCAGTGCCTTGAAGTGGGTCTCCTTCTCCAGTACCTTCTAGTGGGTCGTTTCCTTTGGCTCTCGAGCGCCGCTCGTGCTGAGCATTCTGGCGGGTGAGGGCTCTTGTGTGCAGTTAGGAAATTGGACTTCGGACGCAGGAAGGTGTTGCAATTGTTTAGTGTGCCGTGCTTGCGATGAAGAAATGCCATCGCACTGGGTGTGTTTGCGCTGACCGCTTACCGTGTTTGCGACACTGCGGCTCCGCTACATCACTGATGACAGAGCAGCCATCTCAAATGACACCTGCGATACGTTGTCCTTGGAAAACACTACGCAGTGCTCAGGATCGTCGTCCACCGCGGCGCATCGACACCTTGCAAGCAGCTACAGTGACCGGCCGATAATTATTTGCTGTGCGCTACGTCGCCACAATGCAGGCAATGAACCGTGTTGTGGCGCCATCACAGCCCAAGAAGATATATGTATAAGCCAGCGAAAGTCAACGCTTTCTTTTTCGATAGTGGTGCTCAGTACATCACCGATGACAGTGCGTTATGCGTGTTTTATTTCGCCAGTCAAGATTGTTAATGCCTCTCAGTTCCGCACCACGTCGCTGTTACCGAAAAATAAGTTGGGCGTGGCCCAACCATTTTCGGCGCGCACAAGAGTTACATGCTTCGCGCGGGGCGTGACCTATGGTTTTGACTGACAGGCGAACTCGTGCAAAACTCGTACATCGCGAAACCCCCCTCGAGTTGAACTCGTGAACATGGCGGCGGCTGCAGCAGCCTGTGTCATCGCATCCTGTTGCAGTAAGCGTCAATATGACTGTCTGGACCCGTTCACCTACATGACCGACGTAGAGTTTCGCGTTATTTTTGCCTTTCCAAAACGTCAGTGCGCTAGCTGTTTGATGAGTTAGGCGAAGGCCCTCATCTGCGGAGACAGCGTGGCGGGCAAATTATGCTTTCTGAGGCCAGACTCGTGTGACTAGGCTGCGGTGGAAAAGTTCGTGCGATCACTTGGGCTCTCCCCGGCTTCACGTGCTGTTTGTCCACCGCACCCCAGCCCCAGGCCAGGTCCTGCGGCACCACCGGAGTACTGGGGCACCTGCGAGCAACTGGGGTTCAACCCGGACCAACCGACTTGCGAAGGCGAAGTAGTCACATTATATAGGAAGACTCCGGATGGACGCCGTGCCTTCCGGTGCAACAGGTGGCGAAAGCAGCTTTCGCACTTACACGGTATACCGCTGCACTGCACAGACAGAGAGCAGAAGGAAGTTACTTCGCCAAAACGGACCGGCTCGGCCGTCCGAACGACCACCTCTCCAGGCGGCAAATGATTTGGCACTCGTACTGCGTGAGCAAAAGCATGGACATATGGCTGTTGAAGGAGATGACCGGCGACTTGTTTCCTCTATCGGAGCATGCCATCGCCGACTGGAGGAACTACCCCCGTGAGGTCGTAAGAGACGAGTTGTTGGCGCGACCTCCCCTCGGTGGCCCCTGGAAGATAGCGCAAATTGACGAGTGCTTCGCGGCGAGCAAAAGTACAATCGAGGCCGCCTAATGTCGGGCGACAACTTCCCGCCGAGCCGCCAAAATTACGGCGGTGTTAAAGATGGTGGCCCATGAGTCTTCGGCATGTTCTGCGCGACCAGAGGTGTGCTGCGACTTTCAAGGTCGACCGACGAAGGGCGGCGACGCTAGGCGCCATTATTGCAGCCAATGTTCAACCGGGGACCAATATTCGTAGTGATGGATTGGCCGCATACAAATATATCCCAAATTTAGTGGATGCTAACAGGGCTATGCCACAATCTGCATTGAGAGATAGTCAACCACAACGTTAACTTTGTGGACCCCATCATGGGCGTTCACACGCAAAAGATAGAAAGTTATTGTCAAAAAGTGAAGCGCCACCTCGTCAGTGATGGGTACAGGGTAACTGCACCGATGCTGCAGTCCCACCTGGGATGGATGTGGTGGCACTCAACGGCCACGTGCGCTGCAAAGACCCTCTCTTGCGTTTGTTAGAAACCATGGATTGCTCGGGCTACCCAGTATAAAGAGTCTTGCCTGCGGTTCTTAGAAGCCATCGCTCGACGCTTGCCAGTATGAAGGTGCATCGTAAAGTAAAAGGAAATAAAGCGTAGTTTTCGGAACCCTTGTATGGGTGCTTTCCGGCATTCTTGACTGATTACACGGTAAGCGCGCGGCAAACCACTTAGGCGCTAGCCGACGCTCATTTATTGCATATTCGGGTGGTCGTGTTAGAGCGCTCTGGTAGCGTTACAAAGGTCATGTAAAACAGTTACTAAGCGTTCCCGTTTGCATAAATGGGTTCCTCTTATGATAACGAAGCAGGATCATCACTTCCATACCTGGTTATTGTCGTAATACAGCTTTAAAGTTGTTTTTCATCACTTTTCTGGCACGGCCAGAGCGCTCTGAAACGACCACTCGAATATACCATTAGTCTCGCAGCTGCGGCAGCTGGGATGCATCGAGGCACCCTACTCGCGGCCTTTCTTTAGCGCGAGCAACCAGCGATTTGAAAAAGAAGACGAGAACGTGTCAACGCAGACGTGGTTTCTTTGGGTTCTTTGGAAATTGCTTGACAACAACGAAAATCTCGCCCTTATCCGGATACGAAGCTTCTCGGAAGCCTATGGGGATCTGCGGACTCTGGTGAGGACTCTCCTTTGCCTTGTCCTACTGATCATGCTGGTCTAATAAACTCAAAACACGCACGGCTGGCGCTTAGGCTTAGTGCGGCCACGCCGCGGCGCTCGTCCGACGAATAAGTGTTTGTGCCAGATGTGAGATCCTCATCTGTACCTTCCACTGGACTGCTGCCCGTGACAACATCCATGCCAACTATGCAGCAGCAGTGTGCAACCGATAGCTCGAAGACGCAAGATGCAACACCGAAGGATAGTCCACTTCGTGATGTGAATGTGAACCTATCCGCAATCGTGCCGACGGACACTGGCGTCCCTATGGACATGCGGTTCGGTTCTACGAATGCAGCCAAGCGAGGTCCCCCAGTGAACGTGCTTCAACAAGACGCCATCGCATCGGAGCAACCGGCAAAAAAGGTAAGGGCCACCCCACACAATTCCTCCACGCCCTCCCCTACGCCCGCTCCCTCTCAGTCCTACCCTACGCCCATCCCTTCTGAATCCTATCGAGTTCATATACGTCGCCTTTCATGTTACGACATAACTTCAGTAGCCACAAAATTTGTCCAAAGGGTCATCGACCAATCTCTTGAAACCACTGGATACAAAGGGTTCGCAGCATATAAATCTACCAACTCGATCACTGTTCACTTGGCATCTCTCACTGATGTGCAGAAAATGTGGACTTTAACATCTATTCCACTTTCAGAAGATCAGCACCTACCTGTGCCGTGCTACTTTGCATCGGGCCCTAATATACAGAGGTGTGTTGTCTATGGCATTCACCCGGAAGACACCCCTGAGATAATATGTCGTGAATTGATGTCCACGACACACACGGTGCTCGCAGCTAGATTCATGGGCAAAAGCCGTACTTGCTTAGTGACGGTACAGGGCCCCCAATGTATTCCAGAACGGTTTTACTACTATGGTTGTATATTGTGACCTAAACCCTACCTCCCTCTGGCGATATTCTGCTACCGGTGCTTTCAACCTGCACACATGCAGGCTTTTTGCCCACAGCGTACTATTGACCCAGAAAAGCTCACACCAGAAGGCCAACCACGATATCGATGTGGCTTATGTGAATCTGATGAGCACGATATGACAAGCACAATTGCCCGACTAAACAGAAGGCCACAGCACGGATACGAAAGGCTATACCAAGAACGAGCATAGTAACAACTCATAATCGTTATGAGGTTCTTGCAGAAGAGCCAGAGATGCTCATGGCAGAAGATGCAGAAGCCCCAGAAACACAACTGTATTCTTCTGCTCTTAACATGGCAAGCAGTCGCAGACAAAGAAACAGAAATTACTGGAACCTCTGTATCAGTCGGATGATGACCATGATGACATTGACGCTCGGATAGGACACACTGGCCAGAGAGATTGAGCGACTACGCAAACATAAAGAATTGGTAATTCTGCGGCGTCAGAAAACAGTACCATCACGTAACCCATCAACCAGTGCGAATGCCACTGTTACGCCTGGATCCCGTCCGGCACAACAGGTAGACCAAGGTGTTTGGGCAGCATCACCATGCGAATGCTACGGTTAAGCCTGGATCCCGTGCGGTACAACAGGTCAACCAGCTGTTTGGACAGCAGTTTAGGATGAACTTGCTCAACTAACGTTCCTCATTCAGGATTGCCTGCATAATGGCTAATTCTCTGCAGCAGCTGTCACAGGATGGAATTCTACAGTGGAATTGTCGGGGCCTAAGCTCCAAGCAAGGAGAAATTAAAACCAAGCTTCATATAATAAGCTACATGTGGGCACTGCTTATTCAAGAGCATAATAAAGTTATGCTCCATTTAAATTTTAACGGGTATCATAACCCATCTATTAGAGATAGGCGTGCTACTACAATAGCTTCAGCTCCCGGAAAAGCTGCAGTGTATGTATCATCGCATATTGCTCACAGAGTGATTGATCTGGAGCCATGGTGTGGTGTTATTCAAGACGTTGTCGGGGTCCTGGCACGCCCAGTGAAACCTCCTGTCATTCTAGTGTCATCCTACGCCACACCACAGCGCACACGCTTGAACTTGGGGTGGATAGCCCATCTACGGTCTACATACCCGGGAATTCCCATTCTCGTGGATGGAGACTTTAATGCTCCACATACAGAATGGGGGTACAAGTATAGCTCCCGAAGAGGATGTCAAGTTAAAAACGTCATGAGCGATGCCACTTTTACACTGTTGAACCTTCACGCTGTGGCTACCTGTGCTGTACCCGCAGTATCTAGAACACACGCTCCAGACCTCACGTGGTGGTTGGGCCCTGGAATGCCGCAGTGGCGGGTGGAACCAGATACCTGGGGCAGTGATCATATGCCAATAATGATTGGTTTGCGTAGAACGTGCATAAGGAAAATTCGGACGAGTAACAGTCACGCATTGGGATAAGTTTCGGGAATCATCGATTGATAAAGTACCCTCAGAGCCCTCAGAAATTCTTCCCGCTTTGCAAGAAGTGCTCCGGAGTAACACCACTGCAACCACAGTTGACGAGGAACAACCTCAACCGGACCTCGCTCTTTTGCAACTTTGGGCAAAGCGACGTCAGGCAGAAGTGTATGCGACGAGGAATCCCGATGTACCAGGTAGCCGTGCACGTGCTAACCGTACAGCGGCGAAGGCGCGTCGGCACGAAAAGCAACTTTCTCGACGACGATGGTATGAGTGGTGCGAGAATCTTGGATCGGGCATGGGAAACAGAGCACTTTGGCGTACGTTTCGGTCAATGGAACGCGGTCATAAGCAACCTGACCCTGCAGCGGGCGTTAGGCTAGCGATGCAAAATTCGCCACATGAATTTGCAGAACACGCTGCTAGGGCGTTTTTCCAGAAGTACGATCACGCGTCACCTATAACTGCCCTGAAATTGATGAGTCTGATGAATCCGGAATAACCACCCCTTTCAGCATGGCCGAACTAATAGCGGCGATTGAAACTTTGAAGAAACGAACAACACCTGGACCCGATGGTATTCCTATGAGGTTTTCAAGAACATGGAAGGAGCAGCTCTCGACGCACTTCTTCAGGCTATTAATAAAGTATGGGAGACTGGAAACGTTCCACCTGACTGGAAGCATTCATTTGTTGTCCCGATTCCGAAACCAGGAAAGTCTCCAAATAACCTGCAGTCTTTACGCCCAATTTCGCTAACCTCCACTATCTGCAAGCTCGCTGAAAAGATGCTGGCCACACGTGTTTCCTGGTGGCTTGAACGCCATGATAAATTTCATCCGGCTCAAATTGGCTTCCGTTCTTACTTGGGAACAGAAGACGGTCTTTCTATCTTATCAGACGATGTTTTACAGATTTCACCACACAGTCACGCTGTGCGCATGGTAGTAGCAACACACATAACGAAAGCTTATGAAATAGACCATGAAATCATTATTTCCAACCTCATCAACCTGGGACTTCCACCGCGGGTCATAATATTATCTACTCGTTTCTTCAGAATCGCACATTTGCGATTAGAGTATATGGGAGGCAAGAAGGATACTTCACATCGAACAGAGGAGCCCCACAAGGTTCAGTTTTAGCTCCTCTTCTCTTCAACGTTGCTCTAATACCTATAGCCTGGGAACTACACCAGATTCCAGACCTGAAGTTTTTAATCTATGCGGATGACGTCACTTTGTGGTCCGTGCATGAAGATGTATCTCGACAAACTCAACACCTTCAAGAAGCCCTTGATGTTCTGCACAACTACGCTCGGAAAGCAGGGTTGGACTTTCCGCCCAAAATCAAGCTATGTTGTGGTGGCCAACAAGAAAGGACGAACAAGAATCACGCAGCACCCCTTTACATTTATAAAGGGAAGGAGTGAATCCCTGAGGCTTGAGCTCCGCATACGGGTCTCGATTCACCACCGGCGGTGGTGCACATGGCTCCGTAAAATCAGACAGATTCGACAAAAACACTTCACCTTATTCGTCGCATTGCAACAAAAGCAGCTGGAGCTCGTACTGACGTAGCTCGACGGCTGGTACGTGCAGTATTGCAGCCACGAATTTCATATCAGGCACGATTTCAACGGCTGATTTGGCACAGTTGGCACAGTTAGAGACGATTAATCGCCATGCTATGCGCACAATCACAGCACTACACGCATCACTCCGATACCAACCTTACAGGAACATGCCCAGCTCAACACAATTGCAGAGCTAACTTTGCAACGTGAAAAAGCACGTGAAATAAAAACGCAACTTGTTCCGGCTGTCGCTGCGTTGCATGCTCATTTTCAACGCGATCTCGGATTGACAATCAGCCCATCCAATGCCTCCCTGGGAATTCACCAGCGTCGCAACTAATAAGCCAACGAAGTTACGACGCAGCGATACAACAGGTATTATTGACGACCACAACATCATCGATGCATCATACGCTAACACCTGCAAAGTCTATACGGATGCTGCTATTCTCCCAGACGGCGGGAGGACATCATTCCTCAGTACAAACGCATAATTTCATCAGCGGCCACCAGCGTATTTATCTACGGAAGCCAGAGCTCTAATAATGGAACTTCAAGCCATCCACGACGCTGTGCAAGATGCGACATCTAAGCTGCCTACCATCAAACAACTAGATATCTTCACTGATCTTTAGCGGCTATTCCGGGACTGAAGAAGGTTGACAAGGCGATGGAAATCGCGAGACAATACACACTATGAATAGAAAAACAGTACTTGCGTCAAGGTACACTGGATTCAAGGCCACGCAGCGAACCCCACAGCATTGCTGTGACCAGCAGGCACATTGCCCTAATCCAGACCTTCCGTCTATTCCCCTCCCACCTCAGCCCCTTAACTCGCTCCGAGCCCGTAAAAATTTTTCTCAGCAGGACACACGCGCTCTTATCCCCCGTGTGTTGCTCCCTCCCTTCACCTTACTAGGGCGGAGGAAGTTGTGCTTAGGAGGCTTCCGGCCGGGGTGGCCCTTACACCGGCTGTGATCTCAAGGTGGAAATGGTCGCATTTACCACTGGGTGCTACGTGTCCATACTGCTCCGTCCCTGTGATGGAAGCAGATGCATACCATCTAATATGGACATGTACTGGTTACAATCGGAACGCTCGCGTTCCTACTGCACGCCGGCGTCCGCTACAGTGTGACAACCAGCTATGACCACTGGATACATGATAACAGATTCCACAAAACACTGCTCAATTCATACACAACACAGGCCTCACAGCACACTATAATACACATATACACATCAAGAATTATGCCTTAACGGCAAGTGTTCATCGCAATTTAAAAAAAAAACAGCGATCTGTTAAAGCCCATTGTGAAAACCAGGCGCACACCAATCTTTGCTCTGAAATGGGAGCGCAAGCACGTAGCGAGCCGCACCAATCCAATCCAGAGGAAAGAGAAAGAGCAACAAGCGATCTGTTGAACCCCAGTGAGAAAACCAAGCGCACACCAATCGGTCTTCGGAAATGCTAGCGCAAGTACGTAGCGACCGCGCCAACGAATCCAGAGAAAGAAAGAGGAGGACGAGCGTCCCCGTGGTATAACGCGAAACGTATTAAACTACAAATTAGTCTAATCCCATTCAGTGTACATCTTGTAACTATAAATGCTTAAACCCACAATAATGTGATATTATTGTACTAAATGCATTATTTTATAACTTTCTGTGTCTGTTTAATGCACTCGGTGTAACGACAAACAAGTGAAAGAAGGCACGGCCATGCACCGACCGTATGATCACGTGAGCCCAAGTTTGTCGACCGCCCATATGGCAACGCCCAAGGGATGATAGCCACCCAGAGTGAATTTAGATGAACCAATGGAACTGGAGGCGTGCCGACGGACAACCTTTGTCTTGTTACCATTTGTTCTTTTATCAATTGGGGCGTGCCAGAGCTCGTGAAGATCCCGAGTTTCGCCAAACTCGGCGCCTGCATAGCACCGCAGCTCGGAGCTTCCATCGTCACTAGGTCATTCAAACTACATTTACCGATCAAACTGAATAACTATTATTTTTTGCATGTTTCGTTTGTCTTTATACTCAGTTTTCCTAATCCAACTAGAGTGTAAGTTTTGTATTATTTTTCTGCCTAACAGAAAACACGTTGGCGCAGGTCTTTGTGGATAGCATTTTGACTTGTGCTAACCACGCTACCCTTGCAGGACAGTGTCTATTAGTAAAAGGGCGGAATGGAAGGCATGGTATACGATTATTAGGCGAGTAATTACTAGCAAGCGTCAAGAATGCAAAAGTGCCGCAAGCACTGGTGCACATATGGTTGCAATTAAGATTGCGTTGATTGACTGGCAGAAAGTTGGCGGATAGAGGGAACGAGACAAAACACCATGAAAAATAATTTGTCACTGCTTTCCTCTCTCCCGTGGCTGGTCAGGATGAACGAGAACCAGCACGAAATAGTCTGTTGCTTTCGCGTGTAAAAAATGCAAGCGGCTTATAAAAAAAGTGCACAACTTCAGCCGTAGTGCGTGCAAAATGTGTTGCGCAGCCAAACAGGCCGAGGAAGTACGGTCGTCCAGCAGGATGTCTTCAACAATGTTCATATAGACATTGGCACAGGCTATATTGTTCACGGTGCACATTTCTAGGTGCACGACCACAATTTGCAGAAGGCAAAGCAGCTGGTCTCATGGCACTTGCAAAAATCCCTAGTCTTTATTTCCGTCAGTGCACTTGGCTCTCGTGAGGTGCTTATCAGTGTTTGGAGGCAGTCCTTGCAGCTTATTTTAGCAAAACTTTCTTGCAATCTAGCCACCAGGTAATCCAAAATGCAGTCCTTCGTTGACTCCGGACAATTGATTTCTTGCATTCACTCAGCCGGCTCCATATCGTCTAAAAGAACTGCCAGGGTATCAATCTGAAACACAAATATATTGGTATATCACTAAGTGAATGACATGAGTGAGAAATTTTAAGCATCAGAAAACATAATAGATCTCCACTGCATTTAAAACGAGACGTATTTGCCATTAGCATCAAATGGGCTAGTACAATCATTTATCACATATCTATACAGTGCACAGCTACTCTGCAAGTTGTTTTGGTGTGTGTATTAAAAAGTTTACCTGGTTAGCAGTAGGCTCTTTATGCTGAAAGAGATCTTGCATTTTTAGAGTAGGCGTGGCCCATCTTTATTTTAGTCAGCGCTATCACTTTCTCGTTTGGATCATTAAGCAAAGAAGCACGTTTATTGCAAATGCCTCGCTTCAAGTAAACCTCTAGAACACAGACACTGTCGCGGTTTATACAAAAACAAAACAAAAAGTTGCAGTGGCTTAGCTCGGCTATGCCAGGATATACGTAGCGTTAGCAAAGGTCAGCTGATTATTCTTAGCTTATTCTTAAGATTATTCTTAAGATAAGTATTCTTATGAGTCAAGCTTCTCCGTTTTCTGCGCCGTTGAGCAGCATTTGCGTCTCCTTCTCCATGGCTATCCACACTGGCAAAGGCCAGTCAGAAGCGCAGCGGCTCCAGCGCAGTGTCAGACGGCGACTGCACAGCGAGCGCGCGCCGGCGCCAGTGCGTCTCTACCACGTCTACGACGTCACTCTCTGGAATGCGCAGACCGGCGGCGGTGAGTCGCGCGCGGCGGCGGTGGAGTGCGCGAGAGGTGCCGGCTCGGTGGCTGGTGCGCAAGCCGTGTGACATCATTGATTCTTGCGCATGCGCAGCACGGCTCTTGATGTGCCGCGCGAAACGGGCTTGGCTAGGCCAGTGTAGCTAACGCTACAAAAAACATCAGGAATGGGGGTTACCGCACTGAATTCGTGGACTTCATGTTTGCCTTCATGATGCATGATCTATAATGAGCACATCGCAGCCCTGCATGCCAATGGTTTCCTGCATGCCACGTTTTCATTTGCCATGCGCCTCCGCTTTTGCGAGCGTCCGCTGACACGAATGAAGTTGTTGCTTCACACTGCGAAGTTGGGCCTTCACCCTTTGCAGCTCTGAGGCAAAGCAAACCGCGTGCTCTGTTAGGCACTCTGCATCAGCACCGCCAAGGTGCTGCTGCAAGGTGATTCACAGTGCGATGCAAGGTGATTCACAGTTCGTACTTCATCTGCAAAGAGTGACCAAGAACGAATATCGTAATGAGAGTGATGCCAGTTTGCCTGCGTAGTGAGCAAGTAGCATACTCCAAAGGTGTGTACCAGACTTACATGAATTTCGTCTTCGGCTGCATCGGTGACGTCTGAAGTTGCGACGGCCGCAACTTCGGCTTCAGCGCAGTTGAAGATACCGCTCGCCGCCTTTTTGTAGGTGTGCGCCGTGTCGGTGCATGCGAACGTCTTTGGGCTTAGACAAGTCACAGGTACGCTTGGAAAATCCTCGGGATGGCGTTTCTACCAGTTTGGGCCGATCGGGGCAGTGACAAAACGTTTCCATTTACTGTACACACATTCACACGATAATGTCTCCGGCATCAAAATGTTTTTCGCACACGCGAAAGTACTTCGATTCAAACGGGAACCCGGCAGTCTCTTGTCGCGAGATTGCTCGCTTCCCTGTCGCGTAGTTCCAGGTTGGCTGGTAAACAGAATAGGGAAACAGAATAGGGGGCCCTTGTATCCGGAGCGGCAGCCTGGCTCACAACAAGTGTTAGGCATCACTGCTATGGTGAATTACGAAGTGTAGATGTCCACTACATGGAGAGACGCAACAAAAAAAATGTCACAGTTTTGCCCTAAGGGCGAAGCGATGAATGCGATAGCAACACAACAATGTCACGAAGTAAGGTGAGCGGCTTTGGTAGCAATATGAATTGTAGTAAAACATGAGCTGGATTAAGTAAGCAGGTGTGCTGCGGGCGTAAGTAGACCGACATGAAGAGAGACTCGATGACCACGAGAAGGCGCGTGTGAAACGGTGGTGTTGGAGAAGCGCTTACCGTGGGCAGCGCGTGCGAAGGGACACACCTGTAGTGCTGCACTGCCGATCTGGGCAGCATTGCATGTGTAGCGTGCGTTGGAAATGTGGCCGACTATTACTAACTGAAACAAGCGTGGTGTGAGCGCGCACAAACAAACATGAATAGAACACTGAATGACTGCAGCCAACGACTGTCAAAACGCTGGCAGCGGGGCGAAGGTACGTGCGGCTATCGCTTCAACGAAAACTGAGCGGCGAATGCGCATAAAGGTCAGAGCCGTGTGGAGATAAGAGACGGTGCGGTCGAACGAACGACGAGCGCGGTTGTTGGCAGCGTAGAAGTGCCCCCCCCCCCCCCCCCCCCGCTCCTTCCGGCGCTGGCTTCCCGCTGCCTGCTTGCGCGTGGGAGAGATAAGAGACTGTGCGGACGAGCGACGAGCGCGGTTGTTAGCAGAGAAGTGCCCCCCCCCCCCCCCCCCTCCCCCCCTGCTCCCTCCGGCGCTGGCTTTCCGCTTCCTTGCTGGCGTGGGAGATTGAGTGCGTTCGCTCTCCGTGATAGCGCGCGTCCCCGCACGCTGCTGGGGCATACGGCGCGGCGAAGATTTATCTATACGGAACCTCACGGCGACGGCGACGCCGACGGCAGAAAATCCGGTTGAAGTGCCATATAATTGCTATCGCAATAAAACAACCACACACACAGAACGCCGCGCCGACGCTCCGCTTTCCGGCGACAGCGGCCGCCTTCCCCGTCGCCCTTCTAGCGACACCAGCGCCGCGGCGCCGCAACTGTGGGCGCCTATGAAGCTCCCCATAGCGTACGTGGAGTTTCATGACCAGGAGAAAAGTATTGATGGACCATGCTGATAGCAAGCGCTTGCGTGGCTCATTGGTAAAGTATCCGACTCCCACGCAGCGGGCCTAGGTTCGATGTCGGCGAGACCGGGTACTTTTTTTCGCATTTCGGGCGATAGCGGTTACGCGGCGGCGGCAGACAACAACGCGAACCAAAACGGCTATTAGAATGGGCCCTAACAGCTTACGCTGTAAAAAGTCACAGGGCTGTGCGGCAGACGCAGCACAGTAAGGTTCTGTTCTACTCCGACGTTCACAAACGAGTCACGTTGGCGGTGGAACGCCAGGCGCTATTCCGCCTGCCCATAGTCCAACGCAACGCGGCCCGACGCAGCGGCCGCAGCCAAAGCAGCGCATGCTCAGTAATGAGCAGAGCGCCGCGCCGCTATTAGGAACTTTCGCAACGATTCCTAGTTCCAGGTTCGCGCAATCTAGGTGTTGTCGCGCGGATACGGTGCAGTCTAATAAGTAACGTCGTCGGCGCGAAATTCAGCATGCTACATTTCGCGCCGGCGGCCACCGGGCCGCGCCGACGGACGCTGGTCGCGTCGGTCGCGCGTCGCGTCAGACTATAGAGTGCTCACGTTTTGCTAGCGTAGCGTGTCTGTGCCCAGCGTGCGCGCGCATCGACGTTACGTCGGAGTATCGAGCCCATCACAGTGTAAGCTGGTGGAGCGGCTCAAGAGTCGCTCCAATTTCGGTACCAAGCGCCCCAGGGTGTTCGCGACAAGTCTGTTCGCCTCGTTTTGACGAGAACGATCTGAACTCGCCCGGCGTCGATGGAGAGCTGCGCACGATGCGTTTGCAGGCACGTTAACTAGATGGCGCCCCCTGGCGGAGACTGGGGATCGCGTTTATTATTTTTTGCGCGCTCGTCTAATGGCATCTGTCGTCTGCGCCTTTAAATGGCGCCACCATACCGGCGGAGGCTCGGATCGTCAGCGTTTATAGTTTTTTTTTTTTTTTTTTTTTTTTTTTTTTGTCCGCTGCCGATAGCAAGCGCTTGCGTGGTCAGTGGTAAAGTATCCGACCTGCGCGGCCTGGTTTCGATCCCGGCGGAGACCGGGTACTTTTTTCGCATTTGCGGCGATAGCGGTTACTCGGCGGCGGCGGCATCATCGCGACCCGAAACGGCTATTCGAATGAGCCCATAACAGCTTACGCTGTAAAAAATAAAACGATGTCTGTCAATCATTTCACATTCTATGTCTGATGCTCGCGGCAGCTAAAGACGACATTATTAGTAGCGCGACGTATTTTCTGTTGCGAGTTTCCGCCGAGTGTCCCTCTGTAAATTTCTTTATATGGTGAAACTCTGGGACGGCCAATGTCAAAAACTGGAAATCGATAGAGGCGCTGTGTGCAGTCTGTTTCACACTTAGTGGAAATCTCGGAGCGCATTGCATCGCCATGCGGCGAGCGCTGGAGCGGGCGCCGGAAGCAGCTCGCGAGCAGGCGCCAGACGCTCGGGCGCGTTATTTTGAACCACGCGGACTGGACGCGGCTGGCCGCCAACCGCGTCGAAAGTCGAACGCAAGATAAACGCGCCTCGAGCGTCTGCGCCTGCGCGAGCTGCTTCGGCGCCCGACTCCAGCGATCGCCGCATGGCGATGCACTTGCGCTCCGAGATTCCACTAAGTGTAAAACAGACTCTACATTCGCCGTGACACTTTCGGTCGCTTATCAGGAGGCAAGACTGCCCGAGTTGTGAAATTGAAGTGCGCACGTTCTGCATATGACAGCACAAGTTTGCGATCTATATCAGAGGCGCGAACAATAGTGAGCGTGAGCTCGTCAAAGCACAGTGCATAGCATTCAGACGAGCGATGAAAAGTGACCACTGTCGTTCGGAATGGTACATCATTTTCATTGCCTCTTTAGCGGCCGGTGTCGGCGATACTGGGGCGAAAAATGAAAACGTCTTAGCGCCCTCTGACAGTGCATGGTGCCTATACGAACACCGAACCAAATGAATCGTGGGAAGCTTCCGAACGACTTGCCGTCGAGTTTTTACTAACCACTGGAACCCACCGTGTTTGCGTAGTGGCGTGCGTTTGCAGGCACGTTAACTAGATGGCGCCACCATACTGGCGGAGACTGGGGATCACGGTTTATTTTTTTTTTTTTTTTGCGCTCCTCGTCTGAATGGCATCTCGTCGTCTGCGCCTTAACTAGATGCGCCCCATACTGGCGGAGACTCGGATCGTCTGCGTTGGGATGCTAAGCACGAGGTCTCGGCATGAAGTCATGGCCACGGCGGCCGCATTTTGATGGGTGCAAAATGCGAAAACACCCATGCACTTAAATTAATTAGGTACGCGTTAAACAACCCAGGTGGTCCAAATTATTCCGGATCGAGTCCCCTCCTAGGGCGTGCTCATAATCACATCGTGGTTTGTTATATTACTAACCACTGGAAGTGTCAGTTTCCTGTTTTCAGGGCACATCCGTTTGGCCGCTTCGCAGCGGGAAAAGTGAGGCCCATAATAGCTATATTTTACAATGAAAAAGAAGCGTGATAAACCTTGAGTTTAAGCTCAACAAAAACAAAAATTTGGCACGTCGCTTGATTACTCGTAAGCAGTAAGGTGACCAAAACTGGGGCAGTTTCGAAAACGATGGTGACCTGCTCGCTTAGTTTTTACAAGCTCTTGGGCAATGGCGACACGTATATTGAGCCCACGGAAAAAGAAAACTGTGCAGCGGGGTGTCTGCGGAATGACAAGCCAAATCTTCGTCGTTTGCAAATGTGGAAACAGAAGCCTTCGTACGACATACCCGTGTGATGCCAAAAAACATGTCACTTTCGTCACTCAATGATTCATGCTTAGCTCTGGCTGTACTAACCGAGACGTGGCTAAACCATACCGTCTCCGTTAACGAAAGGTTTCTTTCTAATCGCCTACATCATTTTTTTGTTGTGATGACGCACCGCAGAGGAAGTGGCGCTTAGCTTAAAAATGAATTTCTTGCCGTTCCAGTTGTCATCATTCTGAGCACGTTTTCATTCACTTCAATGCCCAAGCACAAATGTTATCATGTGTGCGTTTTACCGCCCTGCAGATATGAATAATGTATTTTCAAGTGAGTTCGAATGGTTCTAAATGAAGTGCGCGTGCTTTTTTCCTCGTTCGCGCTCATCACTTACGGTCATTTTAATTGCCGGTTATTATACCGTATACAGTTTGTTATCTGAACCGAGCACGCGCTATGCGCAGACGGTGTTCCGCGCATGCTGTCACCCTTGCCACCGACATGTAATAAGCGCACTCGAATAAAGGCAGTCGTTCGTTCTCAAGCAACCCGAGGCTGTCGTCACGCGATACAGACAATGGAATCTGTCGCCGCTGCTTACGCCATCATTTCCTTCACGCATGCCTAGACTTTACGTTATCTCAACTCGTTACTCTCCAACCCATTTAACGGGTCCCGTTTAACCTTATATCTTTGCCCGTTTCATTTTTGGCGGAGGCGCTGGTATTGCACAAGACGGAACTCCGCAGCGGGCTTCTCCTCGGACGTTCTACCATGCTGACAGACGCTGGGTCACGCACGGCGTCAGCACCCGGGCCGTCGGCATCCGGCCGCAACCGCAACCGTCAGTCGTCTTGACGCATCCGCGCGACCCCGGCACCTCCTCTGGTAACGGCATCGACAAGTCGACATCGTCTTTCATATACGAACGCGTCGCTGCACACAACTGATGGGACCCTACAGTAATGCTCGCAAATCTCATCTCCAGGGACCAGCACGCACCTGGTATGACACATGAGGAAGAGCTGACCAGCCGGGACGTATGTAAGCAAAAACTTAGTGCATTGTAACTTAGTAAGGCAGTCTTACCTTACTAAATAGGTGAAAATTATATGCATTGGATCACAACCAATTTAATATACACGCTTCTGAAGAATTTTGTCGCAGGGTCTCTTCGAGTACTGTCCGCAATATTCACGCAACCACTTTCCACTGGTTCAACTCCTCAAGACTGGCGAATAGCTAGTCATCCCATTTTATAAATCAGGTGAACGTTTCTCATGCCCTTAACTACCGACCACTATCATAAACCAGCACAATTTACAAGCTTAGCGAACACATTATTCATTCGCAAGTCGTGAACTATCTCGAAGATCCCAGTTATTATTTAAGTACCAGCACTGCTGCAAAAAGGCTACTCTTGTGACACACAGCTCGCTGGATTTCGTCACGACTTGTATTCATTACTGACGGCGGATTCCAGATTGACGACGTATTCCTACAATTCTCCAAAGCTTTCGATCGTGCCTCGTTACGTACGCCTGGCTAAACTTTCAGGACCATATTCATCCTCTTGTTTATAGTGGTAACTGATTTCTTAGCCTTGAGACTACAGTACACCTCTGCTAACAATCTTAATATAGTTACGTCACGTCCAGAGTGCCTCAGGGGAGTGCACTTGGGCTGTTACTGTTCCTTGTGTACATTAGACTTGCCTAACTGTGTTTCGTCCCGCGTTTAGACTTTTTGCCGATGATTGTGTACTTTATCGTAACATATGTTGTGACTCAACTAACACATGGTGCACGTTATGGTTAATACTTTAAATCTTACTAAAATAGAATTTATGTCTTGTACCAACCGAGTCTCCACATAGTCGTAGTGTAGAACTCGTCCCAACCTATAAGTATATGTAGTCATTTGCATTGCGACTTAACGTGGAACCATCACATTTACTCCGCCCTTGCAGCTGCTAATCGCTGCAAGTGGCAGCATCGAACGCAACCTAAAGCACGCCCTGTAAGCATACGTAAACTTGCTTACACTACACTAATCCGCCAGAAGCTCAGATACGTATCGGCAATATGGACTCTGGGTCAGTCATACATCACCAACGGCATTGAATCTGTTCATAACCGGGATGCTTGTTTCATCTCTTCCGACTATGCATCTTACGCTAGCGTTTCATAAAAAACACCTGCCGATTTGCAAGCGCTATCTCTTCACCGCAAACCAACGCGTCCTTGCCTGCTTCAGAAATTTCATCCTCATATTTCTCTCCATGGCGATTTCTTTCAGTGCCGCCTGTCGTCTATTTCAAATCAAGCGCATACCGTGTCACACGTTACATTATGCACGCTTTTTAATACCCCGCACCATCATTGAATATAACAGCTTGCCCTGATATTGTCACTGAAACTAAGCATGTAAAATTTCACGACATGCTACGCTCTGTTCATTATTACCTTTTAGAGTGCAGCTCTTAATGGTCTGTTCCTACGGCGAACGTCGGCGACAGCGTAACCGAGCGAACGCGCGCAACAACGAAAGAGGAGACGCGAGCCACCGATGGCGGAGACATTGACCAAATGAGAGCGGCCCTGTCAGTGACGTGCGCGCGGAAAACTGGTTTCAAGCGGACCCGCCCGACCGCTCGATGCGTACTCGTATCTGGTTTCAGCCGGACCACTAGTTTCGTACTATCACAGCTCTCGTTCGCGCTTTTTCGATTGTCATGGTTTTCGATTGTTTGGTAATCTGATTGTATGCGCGACGCGAATTGTGTAATACTTTCTGGATGCCAAGCGGCAGCAGCGATTACACTGGAACCTTCGACGAGTCATGTATTAAATCCGACGCGTTTGACCCGCAAATCAGATAAACGACGATTGCCGACTCTGCTACATGTCTCTCTCAATTCTTTGCCTCAATACATCGCGAAATGAAATCACGTATGGAGCTGCGCTCAAATTTGGCATTATGGAGTATCGTAATCGTCGGCGAATTTTGATGCGATAGCTACATTACGCATGGTTTTCGCATCTTCGCCGTCGCCGCACTTTGAGCCATGGCCGCACTGTGACGTCACACCACGGCCATCGATTCTCCAGCAACTCGGCTTGTCGCGGTGGCCGCGCGGCCACCACTCCTGCCGTCGGTAAAGTCACTGGAACATGGAAAGTACCGCAACCCTTTTCTCTTCGCCGTCGGGCAGCCGATTGGTCAGTTGCGGTCAGGTGATCACTTTCCGCCATAGATGGTCCACGCCGCGCCGGAGCGGACAAGCATACAAAGGCATCGCTCGCACACGCCGCGCGTATGAGCCATCGACGAGGTCGGATTTTGCATTTTGTGAAATTTAGGGTATATGGAACTTTCCTAGACTTAAAACGAAACGAAAGGAAATGCCCGAGTGATGCGCTTTCGGGTGCGGCAACCACCGGTAGTCCGGGAAAGCTCTTTTGGCGATACCAATTAAGCGGAAAAAGTGACAGCAAGCGCCGTGACATCTGGCTGCACCGAATAAAGCGCGACAAATTCACTCCCACAACGTGAATTTGATGATATCGCAAAGTTGAGAACCTTTGCGGTATCATCGAACTGCCTAAATGCCATATAATGTGATCGAGATCGAAGCTTCTTCACGCGTTTGCTTTGAAGGCTGCGATTCGCCTTGCGCAAACAAAGCGAGGATCGAGATGCTCAGAAATACGCAGAACCGAGCAAATGTGGCTCGGAGAGTGGCGGAATGCGGGTGACTGTGTAAAAAACAACATATGTAGTGAGAAAACCACTGCAATAAAGATCTGTCGACCTGTCAATATCGATATTAAAATATACATTTCTTATGTCTTGTTGTTTATTACTGCTCCAAACAACGGCAACGTGACCTGGATAAATCTGTTTTAGCATATATTTCCTTGTGCTGCACTCAGGGACCGTTTCTCTTCGTCGAAGTCGATCTGTATCAATCGTTTCTGCAGCAACCGTTTCGAGCGCGAGTAAATCAGTAGCCACGTTCGAAAAAAATTACATCCTTGCTTAAAAACAATGCGTGGCAGCGCGTGATACCTAGTCAGCCTAAAAAATACTGTGCGACACACGTGCATCGGGTTCGTTTTGCATTTAGAACGGGTGGCGCACAGTTGAATGCTTCACTTTCCGAATACATGTAATTTATATCGTATCTAGCTAAGCAAAACACGGTTTTGTTTGTGGGTTTCACAGGGCCCACGGAGACAACTACCGTGTTGTTCTTCACTGTAGCAAGCCTGAAAAGCTCGAGGAAGAGCTGCTCGCGTTTTCCGCAACGCGTCGAAGAGCTACGTGTTAGCTACGAGGGTAAAACAGTAAATGTAAACAAACCCGATATTCACGTAGGCCTGCGACGTAAAATGATTAAAGCACGAGTAATGTTGCCAACTATGCACGCTGTCAAGCAGTTTAGTATACTCCTTGGATAGCTTCCCAATGAGCACAAAACTTATCGGGAAGGTGAACAAACGAAAGAACGGCCGCTCGAGCGCCAGTTCGCTGGTCTCGCTGCATGCAATTTGGCGCCTGGAAAAATCTTCCCATCGTACTTATCTGCACTCCTTCGCAAGCATAGAAGATGCACATCGCATCTTTTATGTAAAGGACGATGAAATCCATTGCAGTAGAGTAGCAGTCTGGGTCAGTTGGTACATACTGAATAGTAAAAACCAGTCAAAAGACGAAGGTCAGGGAAGAGACGTGGCACACACGACAGTCGTCGTGTGTGCCACGTCTCTTCCCTGTCCTTCGTCGTTTGACTGGTTTTTACTATTCACGATGATATCCGTCGATCTGTGATAATATAAATCGCTGAAAGCGAAGCTACATAGCTGAGCGGCTGCCGCCCGAGAGACGCGTTGGACCAAATGTGGCAACAACAGCGCAGTGTTGCCTGCGCGCGCTCCGGCGGTTGCGGTACTTTCCAGGTTCCAGTGACTTTAGCCGTTGGGCGCTCGCCGCGCCCTCTGTGTGACGTCACACCACGGGCCTCGATTCTCCGGCGACTCGACTCGTCCCGGTCGCCGCGCGGCCACCGCACCTACAGGCGCGCGTCCGCCGTGGTCTGGTAACCGCCACAGCTGGCTAAAGTCCCTATATAAGAAAAGTACCGCCATCCTTTGACAAACGCCGCTTCTCTCTCTCCTGTATCTCCGATTGGACGATGATAGCGCGCGCTTTTCACTTCTTTATATTTTTTTTATCCGCCTCAGAGCCATGTTGAAAGTAGAGCACTGCACGGGCCGGATTTTTCGGCCCGAGCCCGGCCCAGGCCCGCTTTACAAGGCCCGAGCCCAGCCCGGGCCCGTAATACAGAGCCCGAGCCCGGCCCGGGCCCGGGCGTACATGACCGAGACCAGCCCGGGCCCGGCCCGGGCCCGTGGTTCCAAGCCCGGGCCCGACCCGGGCCCGTGCTATCGGGCCGTGCGACCCGGGCCCGTGCCCGAGCCCAGGCCCGGCCCAGGCCCGGCCCGGGCCCGGGCGTTCATTACTAAGCTTAGCTAGGGCCCACGTGTGCGTGACCAGGCCCGGCCTGTAAGAGAAAAAAAAATTTTTTTACTTACAGATTGTACCGTACGTATCTTTCAGCCTCACCTTCTCGAGGTTTAATCAGCTGTAGTATATAAGCAATAAAAGGCCGAAATCTTTGTTTCTCCCACGGGAACATCAGTAATCCGGCCCATTGCATGTGCTGCTATTTTTCCGTAGGTGCCCATGCACTTACCTTGATTTGTACGATATGGTTCTATGATGTCATTTAGTATGCAAATATAGTGTGTTTCATTTTAGCTGAACCAAATTTTAAAAATTGCCTGTTGCAGATTGCACAATTATATAATAATCCTTGATCTAAACTACTCGATGAGGCGGTCATTACTTCCAAGAGAAAACAGAACGCCTAATTGAAGAATTAACATAATCACGCTAATTAACTTTTTCATTAATTTTACAGCTTTCAATCTACGAATTATAGCCGCTGAGTTCGCAGGCGTATCCACTTGGAACGAATTCTCAGGACTGAACCAGTTCGAGATAATAATTTTCAAAGTGTCCGACGAAATCAATCAAATCAAATCAATTTATTCTCCAATTTACATGCTTGACGGTCATTTTGGACTAAAAGCTACATACGTAGCTTGACGTGACCCGAACCACCACGCAAGGCAATAGTACGTCAGCAAACAGTGTGCGCACATGTACAATAATTCACATATATTTCCAGCTGTCGCTGGAATTCCTCACGGACGAAATAGCTATGAAAGGAAACACAGAATATTTCCGTCACGGCGAGTTAAGAGAATTAGGAAAAGTTTTAACAGAATGCATTTTAAACCACACTACAATATCAATCATCATCATCATCATCATCAGCCTATATAAAGTATCGATGACTGACTAAGTTTAAGTAGTCCCCACCATTCTTAGCTAGACTTATCCAGGCTCAGCTTCGCTAGTTCACAGGTGTAGGTGCCATTGCGCTTGGACCCTTTCTACACTGCTACCAGGATCGGCACACCTTTTTTTTTTTTGGATTCAGCAGACACATTGCGCCCGGCTGAAACAGGTCGGCTGTTAAAATGAGAACATCTGTTTTACTATTTTCTTCTTAAAGATACAGTCATCCGATAAGATGTACAGTCAAGAGAGCGGTGTGGATCAGAGAACAGGGATACCCGATATTCTAGTTGACATTAAGCGGAAAAAATGAAGCTCGGCAGGCCATGTAATACGTAGGATGGATAACCGATGGACCATTAGAGCCACAGAATGGATACGAAGAGAAGGGAAGCGCAGTCTAGGAAGGCAGAAAACTAGGTGGGGTGATGAAGTTAGAAAATTCGCAGGCGCAAATTGGAATCACCTATTGCAAGACAGGGTTAATGGGAGATCGCAGGGAGAGGCCTTCGTCCTGCAGTGGACATAAATATAGGCTGATGATGATGATGACAGTCATTTTTCACGTGTGACTTCAGCTTGGCACAGAATGCGTTGAAGCATGCAATGCATAACGGTTGCGTGTGCTCGAAGGCCTACTTAAGTCCTTTAATGAGCGGGCCCGAGTCTGGCCCAGGCCCGTGGCTTCAAGCCCGAGTCCGGCCCGGGCCCGCGGCCTCAAGCCTGAGCCCGGCCCGGGCCCGTGGCTTTAAGCCCGGGCCCGGCCCGAGCCCGCCAAAAAAACGCTTCGGACGGCCCGGCCCGGCCCGCGGGCCGGGCCGGGCCCGGGCTTTCGGGCCGGCCCGGGCCCGTGCAGAGCTCTAGTTGAAAGTCCTCTGCGCAGCCGCAGTCTCCGGCTACAGTGGCTATATTCTAGCCACTGTACTCCGGCGGCGGCGGCGGTGCGCACCCGGCCTGAATAAGGTCCCTATATAAGAAAAGTACCGCCATCTACTCTTTCCTCCGCCGCCTCCTCTCCTAAAGCGCTTGCTTTTTCTTTATTTATTGCTTGCGAAAGCCAAGTCGACGGTGGCGCACCTAGAAAGTCCACGTTGAAGCTTTCAGGCCGGGCGGCCGTATTTACAATTGCTAGTAGGTACAGCGTTTGACCGCTGGCGCCACGCTGCGCCGCTCGCGCGTACCATGTTTGTTAGCCGCCGCCGTTGGAACGGAGAAGGCGTTGACGGAGAAAACGCTGGGCTGGTGGTGACTAGCCTGCTGTTGGATCGGTGGTATTATAAACGGCATCACTGTTTTGATGATCCAAATATAATCTCACTATCAGGGAGGGAGCAGTCTACCTGACTGGAGCAGTATTTTTTATTTGGGGGTGTGCTACCGCGTCGCTCCGCAACACCCCAACGACCGCCCGCTTCGCGTCGGCGCCCGGTACCACGGCTGCCGGCGTGGCACCGGGTTCAAACGACCACGCTGGCAAACAGAGAGGAAAAAAAGAAAAACGTGATATTAATAAAAAAAATTCTAGCCCGGGCGGGATTCGAACCAGCGAACCCATGATCTCAAAGCGAGCGCCGTAGCCACTCAGCCATACAGCCACGCTTCGAAGGATTGCATTCATGCGAACCATATGATTGCGTTCGAGCGCCCTCGGCGAAAGAGACCACTTAGAAACGCGGTACGCGCGAGCGGCGCAGCGTGGCGCCAGCGGTCAACGCTGTACCTACTAGCAAATGTAGTGTTGCGGCCGGGCGCACGCCGCCGCCGGCGGCGACTGCGGCTGCGCAGAGGACTTTCAACATGGCTCTGAGGCGGAAAAAAAGAAAATATAAAGAAGTGAAAAGCGCGCGCTATCATCGTCCAATCGGAGATACAGGATAACACAGGAGAGAGCGAAAGCGGCATTTGTCAAAGGATGGCGGTACTTTTCTTATATAGGGACTTAGGCCTGAAAGCTCAAGATGGACTTTCTAGGTGCGCCACAGTCGACTTGGCTTTCGCAAGCAAAAAGTAAAGAACAAAGCAGCGCTTTAGGATGAGGAGTGCGGCGGAGGAAGATTAGATGGCGGTACTTTTCTTATATAGGGACTTTTACAGCTGGCGCGCTCGCCGCGCCCTCTGTGTGGACGTCACACAACGGGCCTTGATTCTCCGGCAACTCGCCTCGTCGCGGTCGCCGCGCGGCCACCGCTCCTGCCGTTGGGCGCTCGCCATTGACGATGTCGAGACAAAAGCCCATTACTTTACGGATCATAGAAGCGTATTCATTGGTGTGAAACAATACAGTTTTTACCCGTTGGTTGACCACAACGTCTCTCCTTTCTAGTCTAGTGGGAAACCACGGAAGTTTAATAACAACATGTCTAACTACAAGCGAAGCCTAAGCGCAGCCGGGGGTCTGTAGCTATCGCTACTCAACTATATGTTTAACCAGAGCTAAACCACAGCCAATTTTTTATTAGTGTTTTGGCTGATTTGAGTTACTATGAAATACGTGCATTAATACCGTAGAATATCTGAGCATGCATATTTTTCACCCATAATATTGTGCTCTTTGCATTACTTCTCTTTGTAATTTTTTTTGTATTTGTTACACTTTGTTTCTTACTAGCTAACTCTGCTAGCATACTTTTGTTTTGTTCTTCATCTTATTGTTTTATGCGACTACTACTTTGTAATCACTTTTACAAGCGATTTACAATCACCCCCCCCTTATGTAATACGCTCTGCTGAGGGCTTTAAGCGTACTGTTAATAAACAAAAAGTTGACAGTCGCTTTAGCATGCGCTAAAGAGGATCAACTCGAAAGCCTGCGCGCTCACGAAGCATTCATTAACTTACTTCACATTCTCATTCGAATGCGTTGTTACTCCTATTACTTGTTTTTCCCATCAAAAGTGG
Source organism: Dermacentor silvarum (assembly GCF_013339745.2). Classification (NCBI taxonomy): domain Eukaryota; kingdom Metazoa; phylum Arthropoda; class Arachnida; order Ixodida; family Ixodidae; genus Dermacentor; species Dermacentor silvarum. Next base: position 1,268,098 of record NC_051154.1, on the reverse strand, counting down.
TTCGACTCCCACCAATGGTCGCGGCTTATAGTACCCTAATTAACTCTATCGCAATTAGGCAGGGTTAATTGAGGCACTCGAACCCACGACTTCTGTTGGTGGCATGGCAACAACACATGGTGGCACCATGTGGCATGTGGTTCCATGAATCATTCGAATGCGTTGTTACTTCCTGTTACTTGTTATATCCCACCAAAAGTGGTTCGACTCCCACCAAAGGTCGCGGGTTCGAGTGGCTTAATTAAATGTGTCTTAATTAAGGTCGATTTAATGAAGGCCTTCGAGCCCACGACCTTTGTTGGTGGTACAATGGTGGCAACAACGCATGGTGGCACCACGAATTTTGGTGCTATAACGCTGGACAACGGATTTTTCGACCCATGAGTCGTCTAAGGATTTCGCCTTATTAAATAAAAGCATGGCATTACACTCGTCTCCAGGCACGCTGCTGCCGTTGGCTGTGATGAAGAAGGATGGCAAGAGGAGGGTCTATGAAATGCGGTGGCAGACTTGAGGCGCGTTCTAGTCAAGCAGTGCATTAAGCCGTAGGTGCGCAAGTCGAGCCCTGACTTGAAGTCAAGTCGCGTTCATGAATTCGGCTCTAAGAGGGTATAAAATAAACGGCCTCATATTTCTTGATCTGTCGTCTCTGACTTTCATCATATAAATAAACTGCGCGAGTTTCTCCAATGAGACACTGACTGCTCGCCCAGTTGGTGTGGAAGCATGGTGAAAAATGGAACACTGGTATACTAAAGACACCATAACCGAGACACCATAGAAGCGCTTGGTCTCTTTTGTTGTGTCCTGTGCATTTGTGCAACATAATTAAAGATGAGGGTAATGAGTATTCAGGATACTCTGCAATATACGTGTGTGAGATACATCTCAATAGAGAGTTTTAGAATAGGGGCCCCAAACGTTTTGGGGCCCCAAAGAAATAGCGTCGACACCAGTGCGCATGCGCGAGACGCTAACTGCGTTTGGGTTTTGCGTTGGGCACGCTATTTCGCCGATTTAGCGGGAGCCCCAAAAGCAGCCCCTAAAGTTTTGCGTCAACAAACATGGCGGCACCCATCGAAGCGGGCGGCTCTCCGAGTACCAAACTCGGCTTGATTCGTGGTAACGCGTGAAGTTAGTAAGCTAGGAGAAGTGACTGCGGTTATCGCTTTCTCTCAACTAACGTGTGTAATGAAGATTGATTCATTAGACGCCGCTGATTCTGAATTCGATTGACGATTTCATGGCTCGTAGGCCTAACGTGGATTAGCTTGGCTGGTGAAGGCACGTCAAGTTGGTTACTCAAAATTAGGCGCAATAAATCTCTTGCTGCTAATAGAATAACACCTTAATTGCAATTAAACGCAAAACCACGAAAGTCAAAATTACTCTTCCTATCATAAAATGGTATAGTTTATTTTAATATTTATAATAGCTTTTCTTTGACACCTTAGTGGCGCTGAAAGCGCAAGACGGTATTCGCAAACGCAAAGCCCTATTCTAAAACTCATCGCTCTTGCATGCCCCAACGCTAACACCCGCAAAGCTCTTTGGGCCCCAAACTTTTGGGGCCCCTATTCTAAAACTCTCTAATGTTTTCCGCATAGGCATGTTCGCTCTGTTCATAACACTCTCCTTTTTGGCAACTCATCTTCAGCTTATTTCGGCTTCCCACCCTGTTTCAGTAACCATGGCGCTTCTAGAACCCCAGGGCTATCCTTCTCTCTTGCTCACCTCGTAGCCTCTCCAGCCAGACGTCCGAATGCTGTGGTGCCCACAAGGTAGCCCACACTGTCTGGCAAGAAAACAGTTCCTGCGAAGAAAAGGCAACATACGAAGGCATATAAGTGGCGGGTATTTGTGCGTTGAAGATGTCATGCAGATTTATCGATTTATTTATTTTTTTTGAAATACCCTCATTTATTGCAGAGGGGGGAGGGGAGGAGGTGGAAGAAAACTTTTCACGTTTACGTTGAAATAAAAAAAAGTAACAAAAGCATAGACAGTTAAATTGTATGAGTAAAAAAAAATATGGTAACACTACAGAACGCAACCTCTTAGTTATTCACCTGTCAATAAAATAAACAACATAACCAGGACCAGTACAGCGACGTCTACGTTAAACAATAGCGATAACAAGTGTCTTGCAGAGAGTAGCGCATCGATTTCTGAGCGCATTTGGGAAAGGCGATGCGACGCCGTTTACATGTAGCGCCTTAACACTCTCGAGAAGGGAGCGCCACGTGCGTGAGTCGACTCGCGCCCGTAAATGTATACCCTCGCCTGGCGCATCAATGCGATGCGCCCTTCCTAGCGCATTACCGCTGTTTACATGAATGCGATCCGCTAGAAATGCGATGGGATGCGCCACTGTCGCATTCAAGTAAACGCGGCTAATTATTTCATGACGAATCAATTCGCAGTTTTACCCGGACTGAGAACTATTGACAGCGATAATAGCGCATTGAAGCATTACAAGAATATTGTCAGCTTTAAAGTGCACAACATATTCGCTTATTATTGAACACGCGTGGTGCGAAGAACAATAGGAGGCCGCGGGCTCCCGCCCTAGCGGTCACATTGCAATGAGAGCAGAATGCAAAAAAGTTTCTGTTGCATGTTTTAGGTGCTCATTAAAAAAAACCCGAGTGGTCAAAACCATCCAGAGTCCTACACAGTGGCCTCACTCATAGCCTACTGAAAATGTTTGGAACGTTAAACCCACTGTTTTTTAACGCTACTAGGAGGGTGCATGACATCACACATCCGCCTTTCGCAAGCGAACGTTCCTATGCTTTTCAGCAAAAATTTAAACAGCGCGATGGAGACTGGACGTGAATAGAAACGTAGAAACAGACACACACACACTGCGCTCTGTGTGTGCGTCAATGTTCCTACGTTTCTATTCACGTACTGTCTTCATCGCCCTGTTAAAATTTTTGTTTAAAGCCCAACAATATGCCTTACTTTAGTTCTATGCTACCGCTCCCGTAACCATTGCATTGTGCCTACGAAAGTGAGCAGATACTTCCAACACTGGCTGCGGGGCAATAGAGCGCTAAAGACGGCACCAATCGTTTCGCCTCTGAAACTATTTTTATCGTATAATAAAGTATCGACTAGACATAGAAGGATGAAGGCAGTCGGCACCTCTACCTTTAGCGAAGCTCGATTGTCGGGTTAGTTTGCCAGGAGAATATAGCGCCACAATACGAGACAAGCCCACAGACACGGTGCCGTTGATGTGTATGTCCTTCGTGTCTCCATGTGATAGCGCTGTTTCCTTCTGACCGTCGTCTACATTTATTGTCGGCTATAATTAAAAGTGGCGTCTACAGCAGTATGCCGTCGTCCTGACCCGGTCATGGAAAACATTGTTCCGTAAAGCCTGTTTCACCTGCTGCGAGTGGACCGAAAAAAAATCGTGCACGCGTCACAATGCGATTTTTAGAGGGCTCATTTCACACGATTGCGATTTCAACAATGCGACACACAGGGTCGCTTGCTGACAATTTTTGCGTCACACGCCGCATAATTCTTTCAATGTAATCAAAAAGACATGTTGTAATATTATTGACCTGTCTTTATTACGAGCAAATAATAGGCGTGTTTTGCAAATTAAAAACGTTTTGAGGTTTAAATTTCTTTTGGAGTGCACAACGGCAGTTCCTCAAGTTCAGTGCGAAAACACGTACATAGCTGTTCGCCGCGCGTCGTTCTGCCTGTGCTGCAACAAATTACAAGACCTATCAACAAGCCCTTCTAGCTAACCTGACCGCAGTATTCGGCTGCAGCAAAGTTGTCCTACTAGTGCAACGAGATCCTCGCGCTACCCGTGCTCCGCATCACCTTCAGAAGAAATGACGTTTGTATATTGCTCGTGAATGCACATACGTAGTACCTGCCTTTGGTCATATCCTTGCACCAAACACAGCAGCGAGTACCAATCCTAAAGCGCACGTCTGCCCCTGAAGGAATAAACCGAAAATGATTTGTGCGTGATTACTGAACGGGGTATGTGATTTGTGTTGTGAAATTCAATCTTAGCGCCGGCCTGGTTCGTCCCGTGCGGAGCATGTGCTGTGAATGTATATAGGAGTTCCTTCTGTAGAAAAATGACGTTTGTATATTGCTCGTGATTGCACATACGCAGTACCTGCTCCTACCCATATCCTTGCACCAAACACGGCAGCGAGTACCAACCCTAAAGAACACGTCTGCCCCTGAAGGAATAAACCGCAAATGATTGTCCGTGATTACTGAACGGGGAATGTGATTTGTATTGTGAAATTCAATCTTAGCGCCGGCCTGGTTCGTCCCGCGCGGAGCATGTGCTGTGAATGTATATAGGAGTTCCTTCTGTAGAAAAATGACGTTTGTATATTGCTCGTGATTGCACATACGCAGTACCTGCTCCTACTCATATCCTTGCACCAAACACAGCAGCGAATACCAACCCTAAAGCACACGTCTGCCCCTGAAGGAATAAACCGCAAATGATTTGTCCGTGATTACTGAACGGGGAATGTGATTTGTATTGTGAAATTCAATCTTAGCGCCGGCCTGGTTCGTCCCGCGCGGAGCATGTGCTGTGAATGTATATAGGAGTTCCTTCTGTAGAAAAATGACGTTTGTATATTGCTCGTGATTGCACATACGCAGTACCTGCTCCTACCCATATCCTTGCACCAAACACAGCAGCGAATACCAACCCTAAAGCACACGTCTGCCCCTGAAGGAATAAACCGCAAATGATTTGTCAGTGATTACTGAACGGGGAATGTGATTTGTATTGTGAAATTCAATCTTAGCGCCGGCCTGGTTCGTCCCGCGCGGAGCATGTGCTGTGAATGTATATAGGAGTTCCTTCTGTAGAAAAATGACGTTTGTATATTGCTCGTGATTGCACATACGCAGTACCTGCTCCTACCCATATCCTTGCACCAAACACAGCAGCGAATACCAACCCTAAAGCACACGTCTGCCCCTGAAGGAATAAACCGCAAATGATTTGTCCGTGATTACTGAACGGGGAATGTGATTTGTGTTGTGAAATTCAATCTTAGCGCTGGCCTGGTTCATCCCGTGCGGAGCATGTGCTGTGAATGTATATAGGAGTTCCTTCTGTAGAAAAATGACGTTTGTATATTGCTCGTGGTTGCACATACGCAGTACCTGCTCCTACCCATATCCTTGCACCAAACACGGCAGCGAGTACCAACCCTAAAGAACACGTCTGCCCCTGAAGGAATAAACCGCAAATGATTTGTGCGTGATTACTGAACGGGGAATGTGATTTGTGTTGTGAAATTCAATCTTAGCGCTGGCCTTCTTCGTCCCGTGCGGAGCATGTGCTGTGAATGTATACAGGAATTCCTTCTGTAGAAAAATTACGTTTTGTATATTGCTCGTGATTGCACATATGCAGTACCTGCTCCTACTCATATCCTTGCACCAAACACAGCAGCGAGTACCAACCCTAAAGCACACGTCTGCCCCTGAAGGAATAAACCGCAAATGATTTGTCCGTGATTACTGTACGGGGAATGTGATTTGTGTCGTGAAAGCCCGGCCGCGTAATTCATTTTCCGGGGCAGCTGGGCCCTCGGACTGTGGCGCCGCCGCACGGGAGAACGTGAACCACGGCGGCGCCTCGGATCTGTTTGCGCCCCGGTGGCCGTAAAGCGTCTATGTAAGAAAAGTGCCGCCATCTACTCTTTCCTCCGCCGCCTCCTCTCCTAAAGCGCTTGCTTTTTTCTTTACTTTTTGCTTGCGAAAGCCAAGTCGACGGTGGCGCACCTAGAAGGAGGAGAGAAAGAGGAGGCAGGGATGTTAACCAGAAATGCGTCTGGTTGGCTACCCTACTCTGGGGGAAAGAGGGAATAGAAAGATGAGAGAGGAGGGAGGAAGGACACGGTGAGCTCGCGCACGCACGCGGAGGGCCTGAGCGTTCATATAGGCCAGTCGTCCTCAAGAAAGACTACAGCTCCTTCACAGCTTTGTGGGCCGACGAGCGATGGGGACGGTCTTCAAGGAGCACCTGCACGGACAACGGCCGATCGTCAAGTCGTCGCAATGCGTTTGATAAAGTTTGTCTTTTCGACTGAAAACGATCGCAGTGACACACCAATAACCTAGAAAGTCTACGTTGAAGCCAAGGTCGATCCACATAGGTCGCGAAGCTTCGGGCGAAAAGCGGTTCAGAACCAATTGTCACCAACATCAGCAAGGGTGGTTATGGGAGCAGCGATTGAAGCGCGACTATGTTTGGAGGGAATAAACACAGAGAAAGAAAAATAAGTTTTTGAATTAAAGCGACACGCAGTTATATTCATTCAACAAGAATAAAATTCCTAATCCATTTTATATACGCATGGCGAGAAGATACAACTCTATTTTGCTTGATCATTATTAATAAATACATTTTTTCAGCGCCCACCGTGAGAGCGCCCATCGATAGCGGCGGGCGTTGACGCCGCTATCACTGCAATACAATGCAACTATTGGGAGTGCGTGGAAAGGCAGGCTCGTAAAGTTCACCTGTTACAATACGCCCCCCTCACATGTTGTGTTGTTTTGCATGTCGACATTTGTCTGAAGTAGGTGACGCGGGTAGTGTTATTGTTTCTTAACCTGTACAGTCAAAAGCAGTGAGTTGCGACCGTCAGATACTTGTTTAGGTTGTTTTCGTGCGACAGCGCTGGCCGACGGTCTTGGCGTCCGACGAAAGGACGAACAATCTACGCCCAAAGCGTTCGTCGGCCTCGAAAGAAAGTATGTTCTGTGTAGCGATGCGATTTCGTCACCCTTACCGCTGACCTTTTCCTGCATCGCTTTCCCGCGCTGAAAGCTCGGAACGCCCACCAAGTCGAATGGCGGGGCATTTGAATATACAGCTCTAATGGCAGGCATCCGAAAACAAATTTCGCGCCTATGAGAACAAAATGACGTCACTTCTGTTTTTAACGAATATGACGTCAAATTATTTTTCTTCCGCCGGAAGTGTTCCCTCCTCACACAGATGGCGCTAAGCCCCATGAACCGCCGATTAGCCGCCATGTTTTGAACGTATGGGCTTCTATGGAAGCTTCGCTACCAGTTTACATATACCTTGTTGAAGCTTTCAGGCCAGGCGCGCGTCGCCGCTGCCGCCGGCGACTGCGGCTGCGCAGACGACTTTCAACATGGCTCTGAGGCGGAAAAAAACAAAATATAAAGAAGTGAAAAGCACGCGCTATCATCGTCCAATCGGAGATACAGGAGAGAGAGAAGCGGCGTTGATCAAAGGATGGCGGTACTTTTCTTATGTAGGGACTTAGGCGGCCGCGCTGACGGGCGCTGACGCGAAGCGGCGGTCGTTCATCAAAACAGTGATGCGTTTATTTAGGAATAGCCCAAGGACGGGAAAAGGCAGACCACTGCCACCTACCTGACTTGTAGGCACAACTGTGGCTGCTGTTAAGAGATCGATGCTATTCCTAAATAAAAGCATCACTGTTTTGATGATCCAAATATAATCACACTATCAGGGAGGGAGCAGTCTACCTGACTGGAGCAGTATTTATTTTTATTTGGGGTTTTGCTAGCTGCGCTCCGCAACGCCCCAACGACCGCCGCTTCGCGTCGGCGCCCGGCACCGTGGCTTCCGCCATCACTGTTTTGAGCATTAGAAGCATCAGCGGCGGCTGCCTCATCCGTGTTTCCTCACTTAAATTTTTTTTATTTCCGCTGAGAGCACCACGCACAGACACAATATATTTAAATATATACAAAGGACAAAGTTTATTATATTTTTTAAAGAGAAGGAGGTAACAAACTAATTAGATAGCCTATGCCTAGAGAATGAATATGTTGAGGTATGTTCACCTCACTTCAAGTTACTTTGCGTGGTTTTTTGACCCTGAAAAAAAAAAAACCTGCAGACTTCAGTGACCCCTTCGGCAGAGTCTTCTATCAACAGCGCGTGAAAAGCACGTGAGTGCTATGTGTTTCAATATTGATTCTCTTTCCAGTAGGGAATGCTAACGACTGGCGACAAAATAAAAGGAAAAAAAAAGCTCTTCTAATTATTTACAACATTTACGTATTAGGGATGGAAACATTGCCTGTTGCATGCAAAGGCCATAAATCATGTTTGCGGTTCAGCAAACACTTTCAAAACATTTTTAAACGTTGCCTGTGGCAGATAGCACAATTCCAGTTCATGAGCTGGTCTACTCGAAGAGGTGGACATTACTTGCGCAAAAATTGAAATGCATAATCGACTAATTAAAAATACACCAATTAGGTTTTAACATATTAACTTAATGCCCGTGTTGCAATTTACAAATTCTAGCCGTGGAATTCGCAAGGCGGATGCACTAGTAACTAATTCTCAAGATGGCCTCAGTTTCGAGATATTAATTCCCGAACATTGCGGAGAAATGCATTGGCGTTCCAGTTACTTTTGCGCTTACCTGCCGTGGTTACTTAGTGGCTATGGTGTTGGACTGCTAAGCATGAGGTCGCGGGATCAAATCATGGCCACGGCGGCTGCATTTCGATGGGGAGAAATGCAACACACCGGTATACTTAGATTTGGGTGCACGTTAAAGAACCCCAGGTGGTCTAAATTTTTCCAGAGTCCTCCACTACAGCGTGCCTCATAATCCGATTGTGGTTTTGACACGTAAAATCGCATAATTTGTTCTTTTCATACTTTTGTGCTTTGATGCATAAAACAACGTTTTATTGAGAAAGTGACTGGCACGCCAATGTATTTTTCCGCAAAATTAGAGAATTAATATCTCGACACTGGTGTCAACCTGATATTTAGTTTAAAGTGGATCCGCACTCCACGGCTAGAATTTGTAAATTGCAACATGGCCCATGAGGTAATTAGCTAAAAACCTAATTGGTTATTTTGTTAATTAGTCGCTTATGCATTTCAATTTTTGTGCAAGTAATGCCCGCCTCTTCGATAGACGAGCTCATGAACTAGAATTGTACTATCTGCCACAGGGCACCTTTAAAAATTTTGGAAACTGTTCGCTGAAACACCTTCTATATAGAATTCACTCAGTAACCGAAATGATGCCAAGCCGGATTCACTCGAAATCAGAATAAATAGAAGTCTAGAAGTCATGCGTAGCAGCGCTTATACTCGGACTCGAAGTACTAAAAAAAAATAAAAAAAGACTGTAGTTTGGCCGCGAAGGCGAAGCAGTATTGGTGATAGCGAAGTAGAAGACAATTACACGAAGGAAGATTCTTACCGTGTAAATCCGCGTAAGGATCGCACCCGTGTAAGGGCCGCACCCAATACTTGACAGCCAATATTTAAAAAAAAGACATCCAGCCGAGAAGCAATCGCGTTCAGTGCGCTGATTCTGATCGGGCTCAACAGCGAATTGTCGCGTGCAGCGTACTTTCGCGCGGCGCTACTGAATGTCGAGAGGAGGCGATCGCGTATTTCATACTCGTAGTTGGAAAAATGAGGTCAAATGGCCCGGTCCCATGAAAGGCTCGTCAAAATCGCGACAGAAAAGTTTGGCCCTTACACGAGTTTAATTCACCTAAAATTAAAATATTAAGCATAGTGGATATAGTGGACATAGTAAGCACGGACCATATAAACCTTAAATACTTCACTGGATGCCCTCGAGCTTTCGCTTTCACAACGCAAGCATTGTGAAGAATGCCGGCAGCGGAGGCGAACGGTTTGTACAGCCGCGCGATTCACCGCAACTCTGAAAATTAGATTCATCATCATTATCTGTCTATTTTTACGTCCACTACAGACGACCTCTGTCAGTGATCTGCAATGACCTCTGTCTCTTAACTCTGGAACACTAGGGGCGCGGAAAGACAGCCCGGCAAGGAAGACAGCGCGCATGAAGTTAGCAGCCATCCCTGGTCGCCTTTTATCATTGCAGCCACCGGTGATTACCAACAATTAGATATGGCACGTGGTCCCCATAAGCGCCAGCCGCGCACAGTCATTCACAGCTACGGCAGGGCTAGAGGAGAAGACGCGTGCTCTCCTTCCCATACGCGTTTGATTACATGACCTACAACTAACCCGAATATTGAGCGCGTGGGAAATAATGCTCATTAAGCCGCCCCCCTTTTCGGCTCACTGTTACGTGCTTTTTCCCGCTCCCACAGGGTATGGATCGCTCATGCATATGGCTTTTGGATTTAATGCGGAACATCACGGCGACGACAACCACGACAATTTGCCTGAAGTGTCGATATAATTGCGTACGCCATAAAGCTAGAAATAGAACATTGTTAGCAGAGGGTATATATATATATATATATATATATATATATATGGGTAGGTTTCGGAAAGCTGGTCGGGCCCGCCCCCCCCCCCCCCCTCCCCCGGAAAAATGAAAACTTTCCGCCTACGTGTGCAGCGACCCGAAAGAAGTTTGGATATATGTTAGAAGCAAGAAAAGCACCAAAAACACAATTCCTGATATTATTCACGGCACCAGTTATGCAACTGATTTTGAAAAAAGGCTGAGCGATTTATGTCGTATTTTCACTTCGTGTTCTCACAACCGAAGGACTAGATTATTGACGCTCCAGTTTACAACAGTTTCACTCAAATGAATGATATAACATTGTCTGAAGTGGGAGTGCTCTCACTTCTGCAGAAGGTTAAAATAAATTGAGCCCCTGGTCCTGATCGAATTCCCAACCATATTCTAAAGAATTGCCCTATTTCAGTTGCCCCTTACCTAGTAACGCTGTTCAGAATGTTCTTTGATCAAGGTAAATTGCCTCTTGTTTGGAAGTACGCTAACGTAGTTCCTATACACAAAAGCGGAGACGAAACAATGTCTAGTAATTATAGGCCTATATCCCTAACGTGCAGAATATGTGAAATCTTAGAGCATATAATCTATACCAACCTAATAAATCATCTTCAAATATTTTTTTTTTGCCAGACACAACACGGATTCAGAGCCGGCGTCTCATGCGATACACAGTTAGTAGAATTTACGCATGACATAGCAACCTCACTGAACAGTGGTCACCAGCTAGATTGCATGTTTCTAGACTTCCAGAAAGCTTTTGATTCGGTTTCGCACAATCTGTTATTAGAAAAGCTGTCTGCCTTAAAAATACCAGCTCAGTTATTGAAATGGTGGGAGGCGTATCTTATTGGGCGAAAGCAATGTGTTGTGCTTGACGGAGCAGTTTCATCAGACGCGAATGTGTTATCAGGTGTCCCGAAAGGGTCAGTTCTGGGTCCCCTTTTTTCTTGGTGTACATCAATGATCTTGCCGAGCATGTTTCCAGCACTGTTAGATTGTATGCAGATAATTGTTGTGTTTACCGTCGTGTCACTTGTGAAACAGACTCAAATATATTGCAAAGGGATCTTGATTTTATACTTTTCTGGTGCCAAACATGGAAAATGACCCTTAACTTTTCAAAATGTAATATAGTTAATTAGGTTTACTAACAAAAGAAAACCCATGGCCACTGGTTATGTTTTGGGTGGTCTGAAATTGTCTTTCGCCTCTGAATACAAATATCTCGGGGGGAAATTTACAAATGACCTCTCCTGGAACAATCATATAGATTACTTAATTTCAAAGGCAAGCAGATCACATAACTTCATTAAACGTAATTTTTGGCAAGCTCCAGTTGAACTCAAAGAAACCCTATACAAGAGTAATGTTCGTCCGATATTGGAATACGGCTGTTCCGCATGGGATCTCTACACTAAACTAAACATAAGATGCACTAGAGCGTATTCAGAAACGCGCGGCCCGGTTTGTATCAGGCGATCACGACTTCACGAAAAGCTCATCTATTCGACAACAGTTGAGTTGGCCTCTACTTGAAACGAGACGTAAATATTTGCGAATGTGTCTGTTTTACAATATATATCACAACAGAACAGGCATTACTAGGGAAAAATACATTTGCCCACCAACCTACGTCTCTGCGCGAATAGATCACTAATTAAAAATATGTGAGTATCGATCCAGAATTAATATTTTTAAATACGCATTCTTTCCAAGACGCATTAACATCTTGTCATCGCCTTGCCTACATAATTTTTTTATCAATTTGCAACGTCTCACGTTCCATATTTGAGTCTTGTTCCTTACAACATGACTGTCCTGCCTACATGAATATTTCGTGTTTTGTAATTTTCCCATTTTGTATTTTGTATTTGTATTTATATTTATACAATCATTTTTGGCAATGGAAAATTTGCTTATTTTTGGTGACATTGTAACTTTCTGAAGCTGATCCGGTTCCGCTACTTCTTTGCTACCATTATTTACTGCGCACATGTTTTGCGCACTTGCGCGATGTCCTGTATTGAGCGCATGTCTTCACTATGTATTTGCATCATACTATGTTAACTCTTGAATAGTTATCAACGAATTCCATTCTGTACACCCTCCCCCTACAATAATGCTCGATAAGAGCGATGTAGGTTTTCGAATAATTAAAATAAATAAATATCAAGTGGGTAAATGTAGACCTGCTATTACAAAATTCACCTTCTTCAAGGACAAGCAAAGAGTAATTGAAAATGGTTATAAGTTCAAAAATACATATTTTGCTGCTCGCGAAAACTTTTCATTGCTAACACGAGTAGCCAGAAGAAAGTTAATAGAATTTGCGAAGTCCAAAAATGTGCCGTTTAAGCTAGCCGTCGATAAAGTGCGGATCGAGAATACCGTGTTACCTTACTGCGCTGACACTGACTGCGTTATTCAATCATCTAGATAGCAGTTTCAAAAGCCTCCAGTCTCATCAGATTGTCATCCACCTCACAATTCAAGTGTCCATAATGCTGTAGCGCAGATTTCGATATCTTTCACGAATATGCGCAGTTTACTCCCAAATCGTGTCGAAGTTTGCTCGCATCTAGAAAACAGCAATTGTGATATGGCTTCACTCCGAGATCACTGATGACGAAGTCCTACAACCATCAGTTGACTATAGCATCTATCGTAAAGATAGGGACGGGAAAAGGGGGGCGGCGGGGTGTTGATAACTGTAAAAAAAGAACATTACTGCCTTTCAACTCGAAATTTCAAGCCCACTTGAGATAAACTGGGTCTGCGTTCCACCTTCACATTCTAAGAACGTATTTGGAATATGTTATCGACCACCAGACAGCACAGAAACGTTCACGTCTTATTTGTATGAAAATCGTAGCGAAATTACTACGAAATTTCCAAAGGCTAACATATTCTTATTTGGCGATGTTAATTACCCTGAGATTGACTGGGCTAACCTAAAGTCACCCTGCCAACACTCCAACGTTTTTGTAGCGCTTACACTAAACTTTTCTCTAGTGCAAATGATTCATAAACCCACCGGTGGAAATAATGTTCTTGACCTCGTTTTCACATCCATCCCTGAAACAGTTGCATCAGTTTCTTTGATGCCTGGTTTTAGTGATCATCTACTCGCTAACCTTACAATGGAACTACCCTTCTAGAAATGCACTACGACACCTAAGCGTATATTTAATTATAAGAAGGCTGATTTCACTGCCATCAACATGGGTTTAGAGTGTTGGGACGCGAGTACGCGCGGAGGAGAGAGAGAGACGACTCGATGGCGTGAATGCCAACTGTCAACTGGTTTTATTTTTCTTTTGCTTCAGCCGCCCTTGGGGCTGCTCGCCCTTTCCACTCTATACCATTGGTGGAGAGTGGAGGACGGGGGCGCGGGGTGCAACCGTAATGGTGGCTAGAAAGGTTTCGGAGGTGCGCTCGCTGCTCGCCCTTGCCTAGGGTGCCTCGATGCCCAGCGGGCGCTGGCATCGAGGCACCCTGCCCTTGCCTAGGGTTCCTCGATGCGTGCGCCCCCCTCCGCCGCCGTGGAGGGCGGAGACAACCTCGTCGTCTGCTACGGCGTCCGCCATTACGATGCCCTCTCCGCAGGCAGCCTATAGCCAGGATAGGCAGCAAGCGGTACTTTGCGCAGCTGCACGTAGAGTTATGTAAAACGTGTGGTACTTTAACGATATGACGAAAATACAAAGTTTTCGCATCGCATCGGCAGCGTGAAGGTCTCCTATTTACGTTCTGTAATCTTTATTTTTAGAGCGGAATTTGCAGCCGGTCTCGCTGGCAGCGGAATGCTACCATCCAAGCCAGCTGCGTAAACATCTTAAGATGGCATCTTGTTGGGCTATATATTGGTTAAACACACACACACACACACACACACACACACACACACACACACACACACACACACACACACACACACACACACACACACACACACACACACACACACACACACACACACACACACACACACACACACACACGCACGCACGCACGCACGCACGCACGCACGCACGCACGCACACACACACACACACACACACACACACACACACGCACGCACACACGCACGCACGCACGCACGCACGCACACACACACACACACACACACACACACACACACACACACACACACACACACACACAGTCATGTTGTGCCATAGCAATTTTGATATACATCCCATTAACGAAACGCGTGGCATGTAAATCATGCCGCGCATGTCACGATTTTCATGTTCTTAGAACGTGTCACCCATGGTCGTCAGACATTGTTGTCTCGCCATATAAATTTTGGTATATATCAAGTTAACGAAACGTCCGCAAGAGCACCAAGACCGTGGCACGTAAATCATGCCGCTCATGACATTCATGTCATGATTTTCATGTTATGACCTGTCATTTATGTTCGTCATGCAGTCATGTTCTGGCATGCCAATTTTCGTATACATCCCATTAACGAAACGGCCAGGAGAGCACAAAGTCGTAGGCGGCTAGATAGATAGATAGATAGATAGATAGATAGATAGATAGATAGATAGATAGATAGATAGATAGATACCCTCAAAGTCGCCGAAGTTCGATAAGAAATGCTTCGCATTTAAAAGCGTAGGCGCCGATCTTTACGCACTTGCAGCTCATGCACAACAAGCGTTTAAGAACAGCGCATTTTGTGCTATCAAGAAACGAACGAGTTAAACACACACATTTACATGCCAGATATCAAGACTACAAGACGGACAAATGCTACGGGAAATAGCGTGCTAATGAACGACTATTACACACGGTGCACTGGTGATTGCGATTAAGCCCGATCGGGATCTGATTTCTCAACAATGATCGACTTCCTTTTGCAGCTTGCGCGAAGGAGCTGATCACGATCGAGAAATTCGATCCGGATAAGGCTCGATCGCGATCAAAAGTGCCCGTGTCACACAGCTTTAACTCCCCAAACACAAAGAGGAACGGTCCGTGGGTTGCCACTTGTCGCGCCTGATCTTTACCAGCCACAGGAGTCGCCTCTTCCGATCTTTCGGAAATCGGAACATCTTCCAGCTATTTCACGAATGGCTTGTGCGCTGTGGCACGCAACACCCGGGCATTTTGCCCTAGAAGACGCCGCACACGTGTCTCACTCAACCAGCCGCGACGATGCGTGGGGAGCGCAATGGCGGCCGCCGGTCGAAAGGCGGCATTTACCCCTTCACAGAATGACTCCACCCTCCACGGCGGCGGAGGGGGGCGCACGCATCGAGGAACCCTACCCTTGCTAGAGTTACCTAGAATATGGGAGAGTGTCCAAAGCGCCGCGCGAATGCATGGGAGGAGCGAGGACCTTTTTGTGTGAACTCCCGCGCCGCGGCGCTGCTGTACCGGACCCGTGGGCTTTCTCCGCTGCGGAAGCCGCGCCAAGGCGGCGGGCGTCTGCTACGAGCCTCATATTTTGGTTGCTATTAGCCAACATCGCGATAATTTGGGTACCACGTCACCGCAAGATAATACCGCAGTGACTCACCGCGCAGAGAACGCGTTTGCCGGCTGTGAATACGGGTATTTTGTTTATTTCCTTCTAGCTCGCTTGATCCGCGCTTACGCGGCTATTTGAGTAACGCATTCCACGCGCTTACTTCATTCAGTTATGCGTGGAATGAGCAACGTGAACGTGCTGCAGAAGAAAATAAGCTGGAGACCGCGATAATAACGAAGAGAATGTAGCAGATATGGCTAGCTCAAGCTAACGCTTTTACACCCTATCGTTTCCGTTCTTTTATTTAATGCATTCGATTTGCTTTACAAGACTGCATCTCGCGCTCTGTTGTTTCTTTATTAAGGCGAAATCCTTAACTGGGCTCTTGGGAAGCGGAATGTGTCTGGTGGCCGATGCCGCGGTACGAAAAATAAATAAGAACCGCGTAACTCTCGCGGCACGTTCACTTCGCATATATACAAAAGTATAGTGTGGAAAGGCACAAAAGTGTGAATAAGATGACTGATGGGTCATGCCATTAGTAACTTGACATACTTGCACTCAGGTTAGGATTAACGATAACAATATGGCGTGTGGTCATAAGACGACGGCCAGAGATCCCTCTGATGCTGTGGGTGTGACGATAAACACGTGTTGAATGCCAATCTCGATCTAAACGTGTCGAACTTACCCATATACCATGAAGAACTGGGAGCACAGGTAAAGGGTAATGATAGTAATGATAATTTCTCGGGTTTTACACCCAAAAATCACAATATGGCTATGAGAGACGCCGCAGTGGAGGGCTCCGTTAATTTCGACCACCTGGGGTTCTTTAACGTTCACCTAAATCTATGTACACGGGTGTTTTATGTATTCGCCTCCATGGAAATGTAAGCCGCCATGGCCGGGAATCGAACCCGCATCTTCGAGTTTAGCAGTCCAATCGACCAAAGCCACTAAGCGTATGGCGTGTATAGGTAACGGGTACGCGAGAAATATACGCGGCAAAAAACAAGACAAACCAAAATAAATGAAACGCTAACAGTGCAACAATGTATACGTATGCCTCATTTCATAATGACGAGCAAACGTCAGAAAACGAACATGATGGATTACGTATGTGCAACTCGTCTTTCGCCTTCTTGTGTTGCAAGAGCGCAAACACTAAGCGAATTTTAACATGAAAGTAACTTTAGGAATATTTATTGCGTATGCTCGCTGGTTCGTACACAGCAAATATACTTACTGATAAATAATTACGTACTTGTAGTTACGTAATGAAAGAGGCAACTAATCACCAGAACATAAGCTTTTCATGTTTTACTGCTTGAAGGTAACTATTTTAATGATGTGTAGAATCAATAGCGGTATATATTTGTAGTGCCTCAAAAACTGCAACTTTCAAGACGATTTCCCACTCAATATAATGCAAGCACAAACATCGTCACGCGCCGTGAATGCTTGTTAGTTTACGTAAAAAATCAGACGTTACGCAATAACTATGATATAATGAGAAGTTACATGTTGGCAATTTCAGAGAGGATTCACGGATTATTAAAACAAGGCTATTGCAGTAATAACTTTTACATAACAAATTAGTAAATGGCTAGGGCAGTAGTAGCTATCTATTCTTTTCAATGTAGAAAAACAATATTTGTTTAGCTATTGGCTGGATCGAATGGCTTTTCTTTCGAATGTCTGAATTTGAAACGGTGAACCTTAAGGTGAACCTCAAGGTACATCATGCGCGAAGTTTGTATTGAAGAGATAGCGTAGAACAAGAATTGTTCGTGTACGCAATCTCTGAAGCGAAATAAGCCAACAATATTGCGACGTTAGGGCCGTCTTTGCTCTTTCTGTGGCTTCCCTTACACCTTCTCCCTCTGCTCTGTTCATAATAAAATATTGTCGTGGCTAAAAATATTGGAATAAATACATATGCATAGAGCTGTAAACCACTATTGACCGTGAGCGAAAAGCGCGTAATGGTAAGCGAAGCGGTCACTGCACGCACGTAAGTATTTCACTTGACTGCGCGAGTAATTTACTTTTTTCGTTACTCTTAGTCATGCAAGCATGGTGTTATTACCCTCGTACCCATGTGAATAACGTTTCTTTTTATACGTTCTTTCCTCGCGGGCTCATTTAGGGCGTTTCTACGTACGCACAGTTACCGTAATACCGTTGCCGAACTGTAGCACCGGAGCTAGGCCGCGCTGATGAGTTTGATACGTTAGTTTTTGCATTATCTTGCTGCCCAAGCACAAAGAAACGCTCCGAGGTGGGTAAGTTCCATGCAGCACCACACTGTTGAAGTTCAATAGAGTTTAAGTGCTTTGCGTGCAAAATGAACGCAAAAAACTACAGCGCGTAGCAGACGACCCTCGCTTCCCGCGCGCTTCGCGAGCGCGAAAAACCCGCGGGTCCGGAGCAGCAGCGGCGCGGCGCGGCAGTTCACAGAAAAAGGCCCTCGCCGGAGCCGGCGCTTTGGACACTCTCCCATATTCTAGGTCACTCTACCCTTGCCTGCACGTTGTGGCCCTCTCGCGGCCGCTACAGCACTCCCCCCTTAGTGAGTTGCAGAACGGAGTGATCAAAGGTCCAGGCGAGCAGGGGCTCTTGAGCACCGTCCACTTTGCGTACGTCGCGTGAGCACCTCTGGAGCTTGCGCTGCAGCTGGGGGCCCTGGCGAAAGCGGGGGCTCTCTTGGCGGAGACGCCGCGGCGGCGTCACTGCCCATGTGTGCTGGCTTGACACGGTCAAGCGACACAGCCTCTTGGCGGCCGCATTTATCGACATGCTTGTCCCCACGGCGGAGGACCTTAAACGGTCTATCATATGGTGGTTGAAGAGGCCGCCGAACAGCGTCATGTCGCACAAACACGTATGGGCACGATGTGAGCCGCGGGTCGACATGTACAGCTCGCGTCCCTGGGTACCGCGAGGGCAAAGCGCAAAGTTGCTCATCATATCGCGTAGACGAAGTGCGTAACCACTGGAAGCCGTAGGTGCCTCGTCTGAGCCGTGCACAAAGAACTCCCCTGGCTGCCTGAGTGTCGTGCCATAGACCAGCTCAGCGGCGCTGCAGCCAATGTCTGCTTTTAGAGTGGAGCCCAAAAGAACGAGCGAGAGCGCCTCCACCCAGCTGTGTTCTTCGGTTGCTGTGAGCGCTGCCTTAAGCTGACGGTGAAAGCGTTCCACCATGCCATTACTCATGGGATGGTACGCCGTTGTACGTATGCGAGTGGCACCGATGAGCTGAGTGATGCTAGTGAAGAGGGCCGATTCGAACTGCCGGCCACGGTCCGTTGTGATCGTGGAAGCCACCCCGAAGCGGGCAACCCAATGGTACAGGAAGGCACTGGCAACCGTTTCAGCGGTGACGTCCACGATAGGAATGGCCTCCGCCCAACGGGTGTAACTATCCACGCATATCAGCAGATAAGTCTGTCCGTGGCAGGGTGGTAGTGGGCCAACAATGTCCAGGTGAACATGATCAAATCGGGAGTCCGGGGTTGTGAGTACTCCCAGTGCTGTCAAGGTGTGTCGCTGTATCTTGGAACGCTGGCAGGCTACACATTGACGTGCCCAGCGCCGGACGTCGCGATTAATGCATGGCCAGACAAACTTTGCCGTCACCAGTCTCTGTGTGGCTCTAATCCCTGGATGAGAGAGTCTGTGCAGCGATTGAAACACGTGGCGACGGAGGTTGGAAGGCACAAACGGGCGAGCATTGCCGATACTTACGCCACAGCAAATTTTGTCTTGAGATCTGGGAATGGGCAGCCACTGCAGCTTCAGGGCAGTGGTTGCGGTCGACAGGCTCTTTAGCTCGTCGTCTTCGCGTTGAGCTGCTGCCAAAGTGGAGAGATCAACCTGCTGTGTGGACATAATGGCATTTATAGGGTTCCGGGAAATGGCGTCTGCCAGCTCGTTGTCGCCCCCCCTGACGTGGCGGATGTCTGTCGTGAATTCAGATATGACATGTGGCGCAATTCCCGCGCTCTGTGCGCGCCACCGTCGGAGCTTAGCGAACGCAGGGCGTAGGTAAGCGGCTTGTGGTCAGCAAGGACGAAGACTTCTACGCCTTCCAGGAAGTGACGAAAATGTCGGATGGCCGCGTACATGGCCAGCAGTTCTCTCCCGAAAGTACTGTAGCGGCGCTCAGGGGGGTTACATCGCCTTTGTCGTTGCTGAAGTAACTATCAAAAATAAGCTGCTTCTCGAGGTGTCGCGCACATATTTTGTCCATTGCTTTAAGCGCTCGCTTACTTTCAGGAATTTTTTGACGCCACTGGTGCAGTAGTTGAAGATCAGATGGCGAAGCGAAGAGCGAAAACTTCTCGCGTCCTTTGCCATAACCAGATTTACAGCCGGGAACAAAATACTGTCACTTGCTCAGTCTCTTCACGCACAAGTATCAAGATACCTTGTTCCGTGAGGCATGAATAAACATACTGCAGACATGGTAAAGAAAGCGAGGGAAGACGAAAGTTTCGCACCTTCTCTTCCGCGCAGACGTAGAGGAGTGAAAAACAAGTACTTCTGTTGTGTCTTTTTGTGCAGCATCATTTATCGTCTGTTTCCTATAAAGACGTCTAAAAATGTTTCATATGCGTGCATAAGAGCGCTTCCGCGTGTTTATTTGCGCTTTATTATTTGTGCGCATATATTTTTTGTGTTTCATTGCTGTCAAATTGAGACGGCCGAGGGTCCACGTTTGTAGCAGACGACACGCTCTGCGGGTGACGCGCTGCCCGTTCTGCGCCGCCGTCGCCGCCGGTCTCCGCCACTCAGCGCATGCGAACATGGAAGCAAGCTGTTGAGTGTTTTCCACGCGCCTCGACAGATAGCGCTACGCGATGTATTGACCCTTTTCCTGGCGCTCCCGTGGGCGCTGCCATGTTTGATCACGTGGTGACGCGTCCATTGCTTGCCTCAGCTTGGCCGCCGTTGCCTCCGTGTTTACAATGCGAGCGCGTGACGCCGGTGCGGCGCAGCAAACCACCGTCTCAACACATATCGTAGACGGTGACTGTGTGGACGACACGAAGCTTTGGCCACAGCTTTAGAGGACATGTAAGTGCTTGCATAGCTCATTGCTCCTTGTCCAAACGGCGCGGTGCCGTGCTTGTAATAAAAGCGAGGCTGGAAATGTGTTCCAAGCTGTCCAAGCTTCCCGCTTATGAATTAAATCAGGATCACTGTTCTCGTTCTTTAATTGGCAAACATTTTGAAGCAGCGGCTTGTCATGTTTCTGACTCAGTAATACTAAGTTCCTCGGTGAGGCTACTATCTGATTGTTTATTTTCAGCCTAATCGCGCTCGCGGGTGTGCTCTGCTGCGATAGATTTGTTCTTGCGGCGCACAAAGCTTGGAATGTAAATGTTCTGTACTTTGTGGTAGCTTGTAGCAAAGACGTATCATCGCTAGTCCGTCGCTTACTCTGTGGACCGTCACGAACGTTCAGCTTCCAACATTCGTGTCTTGGTGTAGTCGCCGTCACTCACGCTTCAGCACATTGATTCAAGTGTGCGCACATTCACTTTTTATTGTTACGTTGGCGATAGGGTGCGTGTAGGTTGCGTGCGACTAGGGGTAGATGTGTGTAAATAACGTGCGAGAAACTTACTATGCCAGTAAGTGGCCTTACTTCCTTTTGTAACGAGCGGTACTCACTCTTAAGTGCCGACGTTGCGGAGTTGAAGTCCTTTCTTTGGAGGTTAGCTATACAGCGCTGGCGGATGAATTATCATTTTTTATCCTCAAGGAGAGCCGTGCATCGCGAAGGGTCGACAACACAGGCAATCCTTATGTAGCAGCGGCGACACAGGTTGATTCCATTCCTTAATATGCGAATCACTATTTTTGCGGCTATCTACCGCACACGTCTTCCCTTTATGGTCACACATTTTGCAGCATGAATTGGCACAGTGCATTAGCGAACACCCACTTGTATTTCCGACAGCTGATCGCATAGTAGCAGGGCAGAAGCAGTAGTTGTTTCGTATTCGTGCGCATTCGCTGAGGCATCATATGGCGCGCCGCCGAAAGCGCCATCTCGTTCCTTTGGAGTAAACTGCTCCGCGAAAACGGTCAATAAAACATCTTCCATCGTTTCCCTAGCTTTAACGCAGCAACCAAATGGGTCTTCGGCGTACCTCGCTTTAAAGCTACGCGTTCCCTGGCATCCTGATCTGGCTTTCAAAGTAAGGAGCTTCCCTTTGAGTTATCTGTTTCTTTGGTTATTCGTTTTCTTGCTTTGGGGTAGTTATTCATAGCAGGTTTCTTTTCCGCCACCCATGACATTGTCTCAGCCACTTAGCTTGTTGTTGCCATGTTGCTGACCATACCGGTCGCATACTTGCTGGTACTTTGCTCCACTCTGAGTCAATGTATCTGGACCCCCCCCTCTCGCACCCCATCTCATATTCCTCAGGCGTTCTTCAAATCAATTTTACTATGAGCCTCCCTTACTTGTTGAGCCACCCTGCACAGCTTCATTAGTAGTCTGACCTTTGATTCCCATCGAGTCCTGATTGTACCCCTGACTTCAAGCAAACAACCGCATTTACGAATGTAAGCCCTGGAATCATTGCACCTTTCCACATACCCCAGAGCACCTCGTACCTATTGTATCCGCATAGTGCTCTGTGTTTCATTATGGCCACATTTCTCTTGCCTTTTGCTGTTATTGTTTTCTCCTGTGTCTCCAGATATCTATCATCTTCGTTTATCCATATACCAACGTATTTGTATTCTTTTACCGAGGTATTTCCTGGCCCTGAATCAACACTGCCTGTTCATGTTTTCATTGAATACCACAAAACTTCACTTTTTAACGCTAAATTTTAATCGTAACTTCTCACATTCTTCTCCCAGATATCAGCCAGACGTTGCATATCAGTTTGCTTGTTAGCAAGCAACACAATGTCGTCCGCATAAAATAAACCTGGAAGCTGCTGCTCAACTATTGTGCCGGCTTGTTTGTATAGAGGTTAAACCCGATAGTGATTCCTTCTAGCGCTCTTTCCATCCTTACTACGTACATCATAAACAGCAGAGGGATAAATGGCAACCCTGTCTCAGTCCCTTGTTTATATCAACTTTATCCTCGCTCGTCATCCCTTTCAACGCAAACAGTATTTTCTCGGTAAATCTCCCTCAATAGCTGTATACATTCGTTGCCTATACCTTCCCCTTCTAGAATATTCCACAAAATGCTTCGATCTACATTGTGATACGTTCCGGTAATGTCTAGAAAAGTCACATATAGCGGTCTCCTTTCTTTTCGGATATTTTAACACACTGAGTAAGGACAATATGTTATCACCCAGCCGCCTACCAATCCTGAAACAATTCGGAAAGCATTTTGAAGTTCTCCCAATATGCCATTATTATCTGCCTATGCTTGCAGCTTCAGTTTAATCGCCTGCATTGCTAACCTGTATATTACCGATGTAATGGTCGGTGGTCGATAAGTGTGAATTTATCGTTTTCCTTCTTACCTTTATAAATTAATTTCATCCTACTTTGTCTCCAACTATCTGGTATTTGGTTATGTTGTAAGCATTTTGCTACTGCTTTCAACAGAGCTTCTTTATTTTTTGGTTCTATAGCTGAATAATCAGCCTGACGGGAACCTCGTCTAAACCTGTGGCTGTGCGTTTAGGAATTTTCTCTTCAGCTTTCTTCCAGTTGAAATTACTCATCGCCAACTCCTTTACCGTTTGGTTCTCGTTCATTCTCTTTTCTCCTCAGAGACCACCTCGCCATGCCCTGAAATGATTCGGCTATTATTTTCGAACGTAATTTAATGCCGCGTCCGCTTCCAGTTTGTTCCATCTGCGTCAAGGATATATGGCTGTACTGTTCCCAACTTCCTGCCTAATAAGTTAATGTGGTTCCAAAATATTCTAGTGCGGTCTTCTTTTTCTCACGTATTTCTGCCAACCAACGTTCACTTTCACCTTTAATCGTTGGTTGAACTAATATTTGAACCATGGGTTCTTTCCCGCGGTATATTTCCCATTTTCTGTCTATTTCATCCTGCGGCAACTGTGCATTTTTTACCTGCCTGTGTTCTTGTGATGCTTTCTTTTGTTCGTCGATCGCCTCCCGTATCTTCCGGTTCCACCAGCTTTTCGGCTTCCCTTTTCCTTTCCACAGCATGTTGCTTCTCTTTCTCATTTCTTTCGTCATTACACTTACAAGCTGACCTTATTCCCGCTCCTGCTTGACCATTTGTCAAGTTCTTTTTCGACTCTTGTGGCTATATTTGCTATTTGTTCATCGTTCAAATTCGGGTTGGTCATTATTCGTTCCTTGCTCTCTTTCCCAATACATTCCCATTTTCAAAATGATGATTTATGATCACTCCCTATGCTGCTATCCCCTTCCTCGTCAATGACCATTTCTTTCAACTTATCATAACTTCCTTCTGTCTCAGACAGTAATTGGTGGCTGATTCTCTATTTCCACCTTCCCATGTGATCTGGCCATGGCATTTAGCCCCGGATTCACGATAACGAGGGTACGCTGCATGGCGTAGCCAGAATTTTGTTCGGGGGGGGGGGGGGCTCAGTTTGCAGAGCGGGCCTCCTCCTTATAGAATTTTCGAGGGATCAAATGCATGAATGTAACTGCATTGTCAATTTCATTGTATATTATGCTGCAAACGAATTATTGAACGCTATGCACTGTCCATTAAATTATGTATGTTTTCGTAACAGAATATATTCCATGCCCCAAAAATTGTGGCAGAAATAACTGATATCAATGCTTCCGTGTTATGTTTTATTGCGATAGCAATTAGGACACTTCAACCGGAATTCTGCCGTCGGCGTCGCCGTCGCCGTAGCGTCGCCGTCGCGTGAGGTTCCGTATAATAAAATCTTCACCGCGCGCCGTATGCCCGAGCGGACGTGCGACGCGCGCTATCACGGAGAGCGAACGCACTCAATCTCCCGCGCGCAAGCAACGACGAAGCGGGAAGCGAGCGCCGGAGAGAGCGGGGGGGGGGGGCACTTCTACTGTGCCACAACCGCGCTCGTCGCTCGACCGCACGGTCCTCTTATCTCTCCCACGCGCAAGCAAGGAAGCGGGAAGCCAGCGCCGGAGGGAGGGGGGGGGGGGTGCGCACTTTTCCTCTGCCAGCAACCGCGCTCGTCGCTCGCTGCACCGTCTCTATCTCCACACTTTGCACTGTTCATTCGCCGCTCAGTTTCCGTTGAAGCGATAGACCGCACGTACCTTCGCCCGCTGCTTGCTGCCAGCGTTTTTGACAGTCGTTGTCTGCAGTCATTCATGTGATCTATCCATGTTTGTTTGTGCGCGCTCAACACCACGCTTGTTCATTCAGTTAGTAATAGTCGGGCCGCATTTTCCAATGCACGCTACACATGTAATGCTGCCCGGATCGGCAGTGCAGCGCTACAGGTGTCCCTTCGCACGCGCGATGCCCACGGAAGCGCTTCTCATCAACACCACCGTTTCACACGCGCCTTCTCTGGTCATCG